>NW_021639845.1:330561-377302 GCF_002087225.1 Trypanosoma theileri
TGTGCGTATCCTTTTCTCCTTTTTTTTGTTTGTTTTTCCGTTGTACTTCCCTTTCCACGCGTCTGTGAGTCCCCCAAATTACAATTGAGATGTACTCTGAAATCCCTTTAAGGACCTATTCACCACAAACACCTCTATTCTTTTCTTATTATTATTATTTTTTTTTTCGTTTCTTTTCTTCTTCTTCTTACGACTGAAAGAGAAGAGGGAAAGAAAAAGAGTAATATCAGTTGTATATTACAGCAACTGAAGAAGGCACAGAGAAGAAAAAATAAATAAATAAAGAAAGAAAGAAAGAAAAGTCTTGTAGAGATCAGTTACTAGAATGGAAGTGTACCTTTCACAATACAAATCATGAGAACAACAAAAGAAAAGAATATATATATATAAAGTACAAATGGAATATTTATAATAATAATAATAATAATAATAATAATGGAAAAACATATACAGAGATAATATGTATATGTATACCACAACAGAATAATAATCATAAAGTGGGGTTGAAAACGAGTGATGTTGAAGGGGAGGCAAATTCAAAAGAGAAACAAAGAAAGAAAAATAAAATAAAATAAAATAAATAAATTAATAATAATAATAATAATAATAATAATAATAATAATAATAATAATAATAATAATAATAATAATAATAAAAGGTCGCCCATATTTCACCAATTTTACAATTGGTAGCCCTCAGTCATCTACCATACGTATCACCTCTGCTTAAAAGAAAGAATTATCTTAATCGTTTTATTCCATTCTTTCTTTCTCTCTCTCTCTTTGCTGTATCGTATAAGTATACATTTACTACTAAAGAGCAAACAAGAAGAAGAAATGGATAATACTACCATGAGCTTAAAAAAATTCATTCTTGTTTTCCTCTTTTTTTTCTTAGATAATAGTAATAAAAGCAGGAAGAGAAAAAAAGGGGTAGGGAATAAACTAACATATATACATACATTCATACACACTCCCTCTCTTTCTATATATGTATGTATGTATGTGTTAGGGAAATAAAGAAAAAAAAGCATGTGTTGTGTTTATAATGTATACATTTCATATATATATATATATAACGATGAAAAAACAACGACATCGAAGAATAAGTCGTAGAGAAAGAAAAAAAGAAGAAAAAAAAAAACAAAGAAAGAAAGAGAACCAACCTGTACTGTAATTCAGATTTTTTTTTTCGTTCTATATTCTATCCGGGACTTATTCTTCGTTCACTGTCGGTCAAGCTGAACGATCTGTTTCAAACAGGAAAGTAAAAAAACAGAAATAATAATAACAATAATAATAGTAATCATAATAACTTCATAACATGACGCTTTCTACACTGCGCCCTTCTGTTCTGAAGTTCATCCTTTTTTCTCTCCTTTCCTTCTATGTTAAGTGTCTACGAAATTACAGTCCAACTCCTTTCTTATTTTCTTGTTTTATTAAGAGAAACAAAAAAACAAAAAAAAAAGAAGTGAATTCGTATACAATTCCTACACATAAAGATACACACATATATTTAAATACATTCATAAGCACATAGACACATAAATACATACATAAATATATATATATATATATATATATATATATATATATCGCAAGTTCTCACGTAAAAGATAATAGGCACATTAATTAGGACAAGAGAAACAGCGTCGATGATAATAATGATAATGTTGATGTTGATCACTAAAATTATGTTTATGATGTGACTCTTCTTTCCCTTGTGGAATACTCAAAGGAGAATCTTCTGTAGATGGTAGAAGGGGGAACGGACACCCATCCCCTGCCAAATGAGAAGTAGCAACACCACTGCATCCTCTACTAAACCCCTTATCTCCCACGTATTCAGTCGTATTTTTGTTTTTACCTTGATGATGATGATGATGATGATGATGATGATTTCTCTTTATCTTCTCTTTATTGTTCTTCTCTGTTTCATTACTCTTGTGAGGATGAAGATCCACTTCTCTCCTATCCTCCATCTCTCCATGGATGGCCGCAGTGCGGCTGTGAGGGGAGACATCCTCCGCACTGCTGAGGGTCTGCAATGATATGTTCGTGAGCACACGTGATTGCATACAACTATCATCACAACTGTACCGCAGTGAATGGCGGCCCCGCAGTCGGGCGGCGAGTGAACACGGAACGGCAATTTCTTCATATCCCCGCAGTAGTCGTGTACTCGCCGTTGCGTGCGTTACTGCAGACGCCAAATCCGCCGACATTGCATAGCCGGTATGGTATTCATAATCATTATTACTGCTGCTATTGATGATGGGATCTTCATTGTTATTACTCTGACTATTCTGATTATTATTATTATTATTGTAGCTGCTCCAACTGCTGATAATGCTAGTAGCATTGTTATTATGACTACTACTATTGTTGCTGTTGTCATTGATATTGTTGTTGTTGTTGTTGTTGTTGTTGTTGAGATGATGATGATGATTGAGTTGAAAAAGATGAGGTTGGCACACTGTAGTGGGCGATGCTTCTATTCGGTTGTGCTCAGCGCAGCTATTCACTGGTGATGTTAGTGCAGATACGGTAACTGTACTTGTAGATACAGCTTGATTGGAATCAGAAGGTCTAAATACAGTGGGCAATGGTGATAGAATCGCATCTGTGGAATGATGTACAAAAGAATTATATAAACCTTCTGAATTTATAATATTAGAGTCCCCAGAGATATGCATATCAGTTATTTCAGGTACTCCTGATAACTCTAATTCGTATTTATCATCAAAGACCTTATTAGTTGTACTATTGATAATATCATTATCATTATTCGTCATACATACAAATGGAGTTGCTTTTACCTCTTCAGAGCTCACTAATTTCGTTATTATATCATCTTTAGATAAATCTGTTGTTGATCCCTCTCTCTTTACGTGACTTAAAGTACTATTCATATTGGAAAGACCATGATTCTCTCTTACTATTCCATGGTAATCCTTATTATTGTTATTATTATCATCGTTATTATGTAAACAATGAGTTTCATCACAAGGAAAAATAGGAGACGAATGGTTATCTGTTTCCTTTTCACTTGCAATTAATTCCTGTATCCATGGATGATTGTACAGATCAAACATAGTACTTCGTTCCGAGGGATCTACCTTTAAACAACAGCGGATAAAGTCAATCGCATGAGCTGAGATTTCTCCTTTTGTTTTTGTTGCTGGTAAATAGCTTAGTTGTTCCTCTGGTACATTTCCAGTTTGCTTCTCTGCCATTTTCTCGTTACCTTCTACCATTATAGTAACAGAACCCATAGTAGCATTCACCCCATCAGTATTACTTGTAGTCGTAGTAGTAGGAGTCAGAATATGTTGATCACAGGAAAAAGAAGGGGATTCTTTTTGCATTCCAAATGATTTCATTGTAATGTTGGGAACTTCTATCCCTTCATCTCTCTCTCGTAAAGACGAGACCTCCTCTAGTATAACATCCTCTGAGCGAATAAACCCGGACTCTCCTCCACCTTGACTACCTTGTTTAAGACTCTTTGGTAACTTTGGACTAAGGGATGAACAGGCACTTGTATTCAACATGGAATCTATTTGAGTACTAGATGTATGTCGATCTCGTGTAGGATTCACAAATATGATTGGAACAGCTGTTGGGATTTCACCACTTCTTGTAGAAGAGCGTGTTCGTTGAGTATAATAAGTTTGTGAACTTCCATAAGGTGTTAACCCAGCAGTTGTGACAGTACTACTGTTACTACCCTCATGGATAAAGTTTATACGATGATGTGAGGTATCAGATTCCCATGCAGATGGTGAAACTTCACATGTATGCTGAAATGATTGAAAATATGGTGTTGTTTTCTTTAATATTTGTTGTTCAGTTTCACTGCTATCTATTAGCATTTCATCCTTATTCACTTTTATAATAGACGGTATTGGGGATTCACCCAACTGCGTACAAAGATTTCCCTTCTCATTGGTAGATGGTGTGACTACATTTTCACAACACTTATGGAGTTGTGGGATCTTAACATGATTCAACAAACACTCATCATGTTTCTTCTGGAAATCTGGTAAAACTTCTTTACATATAGGTGAAAATAATTCCTCCACCAATTCTTTTTTTAATTTTCTTCCTTTTCCTCCTTCTAAAGATTCCACCACTACCTCCTTTTTCTTCTTCTTCATTTCAGCATAGGCCTTTTCAAACTCCACCTTAAACGGATCACTCTCGGCAAGTATAGCCTCTAACTGCGAACGCACATCATGCGCTCGCCACGGCAGGCGGCCCATCAAAAGAACGAAGGCCGTCACTCCGAGAGAAAACACATCAGCTTTAAAGAGATCCACTTGCGGTGCGGGCACTGCGGTGTTATTATTGTTATTGTTATTATTGTTATTGTTATTATTTCCTAATATCCATGTGTGGGCAGCAGTGGCCCACGCCTGAGGAAACACCGGCGCTGATGCCGGATGGGCCACCGCTTCTTTTTCTTTTTCTTCTTTTATTTCTCCACCGCATTTGCAAAGAGCAGTACACGAACTACACGCACGCATTACATTACGGATTGGAGTTGTTTCCATTGTAGACTCCCCTGTAATATCTACTGCTGTTGTTGTTGTTGTTGTTCTTGCTGTTGCTGCTACTGCTGCTGTTGAGATGGGTATACCTTGACTATGCTTCTTGTTGATAATGTTGTTATTATTATTATCATTATCATTATCATTCTTATTCCTACACCACTCTGAGTGTACATAATCTGCCGATGGAGCTACTTGGACTTCCGATGATATCAGCATCTCTGGTGGTAGAAATGCCACACTTCCTTCCCGCCGCACCCGTGCAGAGGAATCATCTACAATGATGGAAACCCCAAAATCCGACAATTTCACATCTCCCTCTGCAGTGAGTAAAATATTTTGTGGTTTAATATCACGATGGGCAATACCAAGATGATGGGCATACATCGCCGCACTCACAATACTCCGCATCACACGTACCACCTCCTCTTCTGGAAGTGTTGTGCTTCCATCAATTGGAATTACTGTACCATCATCCCGTAGAGACATAATCTCACCATGTTCAGCAAGTTCTAAAACGAGATAAATCTTTCTACTACGTGGATCATCAATCACCTCAACAAGTTTAATAATATTACGATGTTGTAGTTTTTTCATAATCGCAATTTCACGACGTACTTTATGTAAGGCACAATCTACACCTAATCCTTTTCGCTGCAATCGTACACGATCCAACACCTTCATTGCATAATACACCTCATCCTCCAGATTATAACAGAGCAGTACTTTTGAATAGGATCCCTCGCCAAGATTCCATTTAGAATAAATGACATACTTATCATTCAATAACTTTTGATAATTACCAACTGGCTGTTTATCGACAGAACTACTTTCCAACACATGCCCTTTTAGGGAAACTGAACGTAGACGACCAACATTTACATTTGTTAGTTCCTTCGGTTCTGGGGGAAGTACAGAAACCTGTGAGAGACGTGAAGAATCACGACGGCGAATTTCTGTAGGACTCTCCATATCTTTACAATCACCTGAAAAATTGTTTGAGCCA
Source organism: Trypanosoma theileri (assembly GCF_002087225.1). Classification (NCBI taxonomy): domain Eukaryota; phylum Euglenozoa; class Kinetoplastea; order Trypanosomatida; family Trypanosomatidae; genus Trypanosoma; species Trypanosoma theileri. Next base: position 336,123 of record NW_021639845.1, read on the forward strand.
TAATAACTACGTTGAGTGAATTCCATAGAATTGGAAATCATAACAGGAAAAGGTGGTTTTCCATATTCACCGTTATGTAAACCCATCTCTACATTCATGGAATCACTTTGTCGTGGTTCCGATCCAGCACGATAACGACTAGAGGTTGTACTGGAACAATTCAAACTAAGAGAACATGATGCATTCATACTTCCAGTTTTCCGTTGTCTTGGATACATGCTTACACTATTTCCAAATCCACCAAGTGTTTGCTTATTGCCAGTAGTACCACTATTAAGATTCGTAGTGCTCCACTTCTTCCACTCATTGCTTCTCATAATAGAAGAATAACTTTGTGGTGTCATGGGTTCATCCAGTGTACTGCCTGTCACCTCGGTATCATCATCATCATCATCATAGTATAAAAATGATAAACGATCATTAGGTATCGCTACACTTATTTTTTGTGTAAAAGGAATCGGATCTATCTTTTCTTCTTCTTCTTCTTCTTCTTCTTCTTCTTCCTGTTGTTGAGACTGTCCTGATAATGATTTATCTGTGAGTGGATGTTCTCCAGTGGAGGGCGGCGAAAGTGTGGCTATGTCTCGAGGTTTTGATGGATATCTGGGGAGATGTACTAACCCCTCACGCTCTGTTAATCCATATGTCATGCGAAAATCATTATTACTACAAAGACTCCTCTTACTATTACTGCTGCTGCTGCTAATACTACCACAGTTATTATTATTATTATTATTATTATTATTATTATTATTATTGTTAGTGGCATCTTTGTTATCATTGCCGCTAAACAATACAGCTACAGCAGGATTTGATGTCTTTAGAGTATTCAAAGGATGCTTCTGTTCTTCCTCAAATATGAAGTCATCGTCATTATTATCATTATTCTCGCTTTCACTACACTCATCACCAGTAGGTACGATTGTATGTTCATAAACATCAATTCTTCGCAGAGGTATAGCTTGTTGTTGTAGTTGTTGTTGTAGTTGCTGCTGTTGCTGTTCTTGTATAGAAGAGATATCTTCATTATTTAACTCTGATGTATATTCACTTACTTCTCCTTCTCTTTTCTCCACCTTTAAAGGAGCCGCAGTAACAGCTGCATAATTATTATCATAATCATCATCATCATAATTATTATCATCATCAACAACAATAGGAGGAGGAAGAGGAGGAGGAGGAGGGAATTCCTCTGTGTTCTCTTCACTTTCTGGTGTTCCTATGGGTTGACCCACATTCGCCGCAGTAGATGAATTGGATTTTCTCAAAATAGAGCACTTACGTAGATAGTTCTTAAACATCTCGTATACAAATATTGCTTCGATACTCAAAGAGTACACAAAAATACAGACGAAATCACTTTCAAATAGTAATAATAATAATAAAAATAAAAAATAGACCTATAATAATAATAATATATATATATATATAATATGTGATACCCACCAAATTGGGGTTTCTTTCCTTCCTACAATTTCTTTGGGTATTTCTTCCTGTAACAATTTCCCCTAAAGAATATAAAAGCAACACACACACACTTTCTCTCTTTTTCTTTTTCTTTCTCTTATACTCACTCTACAAAGAACTATAGTATTTGTATTTGTATGAAAAAAAAGGGGGTAAACACCAGAACGATTCCTCTTATTACTATTGGTGTTCTGTAGTCTGCTGTGAGTCTTACTACTGCAGAGTACGCCAGTTTCTAATGCTTCACAGAAGCAGATTCCCCACCTTTTTTTTTTTACACTTTCTTAACGTATTTATTTCCTAATGTATGAATATTTCTATTCAACACAGAAGAGAAAATATAAAGAAAAGAAGAAGACAAGAAAAAAGAAAAAAAAGGAAATCAAAGCAGAAGGCATTCAAATAATTCATCCGAAAAAGAAGAAAAAAAAAAAAAGCCAGCTACGGCTCCACCTTGATGACCGAAAGAATATTACAAAAGAAAAAAAAAGACATGAGAGAATAATAAGAGTAGAGCTAGAATACATTCAGCCCCCGTGATATCACTAATAAGTACCGTTTTTTTTTTTTCTCTTTTCTTTTCCAAAACAGAGAATACTTCTCATTCACGTCTTCCTCTCACTTGAACTTATTCTCTTTATCTATCTATCTATATTTCTCTCTTTCTACAAAATCACACTCTTGTTATGATCCTCTGCACACTTTGTATAAAAATACGTGAATAGACAAAACCACCACGAACAGTAACGACCAAAGAAGCAAAAAAAAAAAAAAAAAAACGCAGAAGAGCATAAAAAGGAACACACAAACATTCAAGAGAATGTGGTTAGCAGCAGCAGCAGCAGAAAAAAATGAAAAAAAAAAAAAAAAAAAAAAAAAAAAACCGAAAAAGGGATTTTCATAGTGTGAGTGTTAGCACAAACAAACGTATAATCAAAAACCAAAAAAAGCAGAAAAAGCATACAAATAATTCATTTTAACTTCTGAGAAAGTGAGTAACAGATTAGTAGAGAAGAGAGCAAATTACTTGAGAAGACTTTTAAGCTTTACTAAAGCATTCTCCACCCGTTTCTGCAGTTCCACTGTTGAATTCTTGTAGGAAAAGGAGACATTATCTGATGAACAATGTGCAGAGAAAAACACCGCACGCCTGGCGGCCACTTGCTGCATAACAGATCGTATCATTTCCTCATCTTCCGGATGGGCGGCAATAATAAAGTCTGATGGTGAATACTTTTTCATGGGCATCATCTCTGCAGGCTCAGTGGACTCAACCCTCTCCAGCTCTGTATTATTATTATTATTATTATTATTATTATTATTATTATTATTATTATTATTATTATTATTCCTACTTGTGTGGTTGACGGGCTCCTCTGGCAATCTATCTTCAGCGGCAGTAGGAGAATTCTTCCCATTTCCCTTCACATCCTTCTCCTCCTTCTTATCCATTTTTGCACCATCTTCTTCACCATCATCCTTCTCTTTCCCATGTTTCTCTTTTTCTTCTTTTTCTTCTTCCTCTTCTTCTTCTTCAGCCACTGTTGCTATTGCTGTTGCTATTGATCTTGTTGGTGTTGTTGTTGTTGTTATTGTTAAGGTTCCTCCATTGTTCAAAGGGGTACCGGAGCTGATATATTCATATTCGGCCTCTTGAGAAGTTGTGGCTTTTACACTCCGTGTCTCCTTCTGGGGTTCCACTCTCCCATGTACAGCATCATCATCATTCATTATACTTCCACCATTCGCATCTTCTTCTTCTTCTTCCTCCTCGTCTTCATCATCGACTGCACGACTAAAACCATCTCCACGACGATTACGTCTATTCCTACTAATACTGCTGCAACTACTAGAGCCAAGTTGTTGTGATAACATTGCGCGAGGCGTTTTTTGAGAAGAATGCAGTCGATCAGAATCCAACATATTAGCATCATTATTATCCTTATCCTTACCACCAGTAGAATTCACAGTAGCAGGAAGAATAGTGGCAATGGGAAGCTCTTTTGTCTCAGTCTCAACAGAACTAAGAAAAGGATCCACATGTCGTTCTTCCTTCACAGTTTCACTTGTCAGTGCCATCGTAACTCCGTGTTGTATTTGGTTTATCGAGTTCTTCTCGTTCTTAACATCTGATATCAATTTTGAATCTCCTGATAACACCATATTATCATGTTTTTCCTTATTTTCCTTCTTTGGCTCTGAGAGAAATAAAAGTGCTGAAATAATATCCGTTTCAAAAGAGGTTCGTTTTGCCAATTCAGAGTTCACACGATCTTCAAAAGGTCCAAGGAATGGCGCATCCTTCAATCCCACACAAGTAGCGGGCAGCGGTGGAACTATAGTTAACGGACGCTGCAGTACAGATAATGCCGCAGTGTATGAATCAATAGAGTTTACTTCTGGTAATGTCCATTGTGTGTAAGTATCTGAAGTAGAATTATATGGTAAAGAAAAGTTCTCCGTTCCTTTTTCTCTGAAGAGTGATGAGGTACGTGATAAAAGTAATTCTGGTTCATCAAAGCGATTAACGTCTACCTTTACATCCGTTCGATGAAGAAAGTCTTCATAGTTTTCTGAAGTAATATTTAAAGTAGAAGTTTGCATATCTGTACAATCTATATAACGCGGTGGTGTATTGACATGCAAGGCGGAATGACAGGCACGACAGTCAATGGCAGTGAATTGTTTACACGACGTCTGCAGAGTGACGTGTTCGCAGGATTCCATAATAACAGAACGAGCAGCACAGACAATAATTTCAAGAGGACCTACACATTTATGTACAAATAATGTTCCTACTGCCTCTGAGAGATGGACAACGCCCACTACTAAACGTTCCAGTACGACATCTATTAAGGGTAATTCCTCCATCGTATCATTTCCTCTACTTTTTCTTTTTCTTGTTGTTCTTTCACGTATATTTAGTGTCTCTGGAACTCTAAATATTGATACATTAAACATATCATGTAGACGCACAGGTGATGGAGTCGTTGCCCATCCAGATATTCCCTCTTTATCTTTATTATTATTATTATTATTATTATTATTATTATTATTATTATTATTATATTCTTCATATTCATCTTCTTCCACTTCTTCTTTTCCTTCTGTCAAGGGGGATAAAGATAAGGAATGTTGAGATCCCCATAATTGTTGCATCAACGGCGTCAATTTCCATTTGGCCACTTGTGCTCTTTTACCAATTCTACCCCCAATAGACAAAACAGTGGCCCGAGGCTCCAGTTGGACATCATCACATTCACACAACTCCACTTCCCCTCGCCGTACCGCATTCTCTTCTTCATCATCTTCCTCTTCATAATAATCACTATCCTCACTATTATCACTATCACTATCCTCATTCTCTATTGTTTGGGCAAAATTAAACCGGTCGGTGGTATCGCCGCTTTGAAGGGCATACCGCCAAGCACGGCACTGTGGGCTGCGAAACACCAGCGGCGCCAACCGCACACCGCGGCAGTACTCCAGCAGGACGTTGTCGGCCACCACGGCGTCGATCCACACCGCCGTGCAGTCCCGCATCTCCACCGTTCGTGCGGTGAGAATAAAACGCACAGACACACAACGCCGCAGTGTCACTAACTCACATGATCCAAGCAGTACAATTGTACACCGTGAACAGTCCGACACCACACAGTCACTCACTACATCCAACACACATACCACCGGGTAACGTATGGCTTCAGATTCTATTTCTTTTTCTTCGGATTCATCCTTGTGATTAATCCATGATGGCTGACGGGTGATATCAGAAGAAAAGCCACTCGTAATATGTGGACCGGGAGGTTCACCACCATGAATGTGTGCAATACGAACACTCTTCCCTGTTACCTCTGTTGGGAAGAGAAAGACATCACTCACACCATCATGTTCATGTATAAAACGTGTACTATAGGCCGCTAACGCATGGGAATAGGGAAAATCAAATCCTCCACGTAACGTTTTAGGAAACTTTAATATTCTCTCAACTGTGTTACTAGTAGTAGTATTAGTATTACTATTAGTAGTATTAATAGTAGTACTGGATTCAGGTTCTGTAAATAATGTTGAGATGCCTCCAATATGTTCCTGTGGAACTGCAAGCGCAGCAAAGTCTGCACTTATACCCGTATAAGCAACAGTATAAGGTGTAATAGATACATCTTGTGGTAATCGTTGACCATCCGGACATCGCGGTGCTGTTAAACCGCTATAGTTAAACTTTACATGAGAAACACCATTCATAAGCAAATGAACACTTGCCACTGCAATAGGATTACAATAAGATACTTCATCACAGTAACAATAAAAACATGGACCAAGATATATTTGACAACGTCGTATATTGCGTAAAACAATAAAGCGAAACCCCGCAAATATCTCTACTACACAATCTTCTAAATCACAAAGAGTAAGAGTATCCATAAAGTTTCGATATTCACTAGGTAGTTCCTCACGTTGAAGAATAAGATGCTTATTACATTTCTCATTATACATAAATGTTCGATTCTCATGATTAAATTGCATATCCTTTTTATCTGCTAAAGTAAGTAATGTAGATATTGGATCATCTTTACCTTCAATTTCAGATAAGGAAAATCTTCTTTTTCGTGAGGCACGATACAACAAACTAGACCATTTTGGTTCTCGTTGATTACCTAAACCATTGTAACTACACCATTTAGGAATTTGTCTATCTAAATAAGGCCATAAAACACCTACGGCATCTCCAAAGAAAAGTTCATTATTATGTGCATCACACTTTACTCCAAACTGTAATGCATCCCAACGAGCAGCGAAGATAGAATTACGGTATAATCGTGTCATCATTGGTGTTGTACCACAATCTTTCTTTGTATTTCCAAGGACAGCAAATATTGGGTATACAAGATAATGAATAATACCATCTATACACACAGTTTCATCTACATCATCTACATTTTCTTCTTCTTCTTTATTATTATTATTATTATTATTATTATTATTATTATTACTTCCTATTTCACTGTTACCATCTATTTTTCCAACAATAGGATACTTCACAAAAAAAGAATGTTGAAGTAAATCACCTGCCATTTCCACTGATCCTATTGTTTCACCCACACCAGCACGGAGACAAGTCTCTACAAAATCTAATGCTGTATCTATAAATTCCTCTGAATAACCTGCAAGTTTAAACCATCGCATTGCGTAACTGCTTGTGAATACCATTCCTAATAAGGATGTATCACTGCTGCCTCTACTACTATTACTGTTATTACAACTTTTACAATCATAATAATAAGGGACCAAAACCTCAACAACTTCCTTTAGTGTTGCGAAATGAAAAGGTGGAACCCCAAATAAGCAAGATAGTGTAATAATACCAATAGCATACACATCATCTGAACTACGTGGTCGCATTTCACTTTCATCTCCGCAACCGTATAATTCTAATAATCCACGATGAAATTCTGGATCTGATGCCCATGGAAATGTTTCACCATTACCCATATCTTTCTCATAACTCCACACACGATCCACAAGTGGTTGCATTGCTGCTGCAAGGCGTGGAGAAATAAAAGAAGGATCTGCAGGAAGTAGTGGATTACTCATAATACCAGAAACTCCTGTTAATACAGTTCGTCCATCATCTGTACAACAGAGAATATTTCCACCATGTAGACAACCATGAACAAATCCAGCATTATGTAATGCACTTACTTTTCCTATAATAGATTTAAGAAGTGCCACTAATTCCTCTTGAGAGAATGGACGATCACTGAAAGCAATAACATCAGATAAACTCACAGAACAAGTATCAACATCTAATACACCTATCAAACGACAAGAAGAATCCACATGAACAGAGTGAATACCACGAGAAATTATATTTCGAGGATTCACATCAGTACTTCCTCCTCCTCCTCCTCCTCCCATATATTCATCTGCCAGTTGCTGTTTTCTCCGTTGTGAGTTATCAACAGTCAATCCCTCTTCTGCAAGGGCGTCTTGCATTGATAAAATATGTGATGCGAGGCATTTTAACGTAGTGAGTGTCATTTCTCGAGATTTTATATCTTTTTCTTTTTCTTCCTTTTTTTCATTTTTATTATTCTCTACAGCATAGGTTTCATTCGATTTCGGTATTGGATTCATATAGAGAGGTGATATCATTTTCACCATAGTTTCCGTTTCATATGCAGATTCCTCATTTTCCCCTGTATTGGTTGCCCAACAGTAATCATACCCAATGTAAAAGTGAGTCATAAGTGTTGTATCCATCATCTCCATTTGACTAAGCGCCTGATCCCAATCTTTTGATGTTTCTATCACTACAGCACTCTCTTGATCCTGCACTGTAGTGATAGCATCTATTCTGTTCGTAGTATTAGTATTATTTGTTGTTGTAGGAGCCGTCACAGCAGTAGCAGTAGCAGCAGCTGTTGTACCTTCATAATAATAATAATCATCATCATCATCATCATCATAATCATCACCGTAACTCTCTTCTTCATCCTCATATTTTTCGTATTCTTCTTCATCTTCATCTTCTTCCTCTTTTTCTTCTTCATAACCTCTATTATCATCAAAATCATTTTCATAGACTTCACGTTCTTCTTCCATATCATCATATTCTTTTTGTTGTTGATGTTCTTCTTTTTCTTCTTCTTCTTCCGGAACTCTTCCAGTGCTTCCAAGACGTCCAGTACTCATCTCTGCGATTAAACCGTGACGAGCCGATGGCCGCTGCTGCACATCCTCAGCGTCTACTAATTGATGGTGAAGAGGTTCACTACACTCTTCACATCCTTCTCTTCCTTCTCCTCTTCCTCTTCCTTTTCCTTCTGGGGATAATAATAATAATGAGGATGATGATAAGGACCGAACACCATTCTCCACATCCTCCAATGGGTCTTTAATCACAAGTGTCTGCACATCATCCGCAGCAGATATTATATTATCATTATCATTATCATGCTCAGCAGCGGAAGAAAATAAAGAAGAAATAGAAGAAGAAGTATTTTTCTTCTTGTGTGTTTGTTGAACTCTCTGGGATTTTATGATTGGGGAAGATATCGTACTACTCTGCGATGATGTCGAGTCTTCTTCTTCTTCTTCTTTTCTTTGTTGCTCGTGTGCTGCCGACATTCGTTCATCAGAGTCTGTGGAGTCATCAAAGTCCATCAGAGGCCGCCTATGCCGTTCTCTGCTTCGCTGAGAGTGAAAAAAGAAATAAACAGAAGAAAAAAAAAAAAAAAGAAAGAGGGAAAAAGAGAAAGAGAAAAATGGAGTGATAATGAGAAAATATAAAAACAGAAGGAAAGGAGATATCATCAGGGAATTTCTTGTTCTTCTCATTATGATTATGATCATTATTATTTTTGTTTGCTAATGAAAATTAGAGGGCAATGAAAAATAAAATAAAAAAGAAATAAAAATCAATAACACCACAGTATAAATTAAACCGTCGCGCCGCATTGCACAAAGTGAGACGAAATAAACTAAGAGAGGAGTGAAAAAACGAACAAACAAAGAATGACCAAAATAACATACATATAAATATAAATATTTAAATATAAATATATATATATGTTGAGTAACACTAACAAACACAAAAAAAAGTTGTGGTGCACATCTAAAGAAAATATTTACAAAAACAAATATTAAAAAAAAAAAAAAAAACGATGGAAACATATAATCATAGGGAACAACAACAATAACAACCTTCACTCTACTCTGAGGTTGCTTCGTATCACTTACTTCAATGGAAGTAGCCCACAAATAATAAGCATAATTTATATATATATATATATACATATATATATATATATATATAAAGTCCTCTCTACTTTTTCGTTGAGGAACTTTCCTGTTTTTTTTTTCTTTTTTTTTTTTGAGTTTTCCGTTTTCTTTGCTGAAGAATAGGAGTTACTCCTGCCTTTATTTCCTTCTAAGTGGAGAAACTCCCTCCGAAAATGAAAACATTCTTCACATTCACAAGAACACATAGGTATACATAGAGACAAATACACAATATGAGGTAAGAAAAGTGTCATCTAAATAAAAAAAAAAGAAAAAAGAAAAGAAAACTCTTACTTCATGTACTAGAAACCATGCCGAATACGTCTCCACTCCATGTATTCTTCCTACTTTGGTTCACTCAATCTTTATGTCTTTTTGTTATTCAATTTAACCCGTTACTAATATCGGGAGAACAAAAGGAAAGAGATGTGTATGTTTACAAGTAAAAAAAACAAACACTTCCTTTATTGTTCCATCACCTCAACAATAATAACACAGACACACACACACACACATATATATATATATATATATATATATACATACATTTACATCTCTCCCTTTCTATTTGCATTGAGTGTCTTACCCCCTTTTTTTTTCTTCGTATTCTTCTCTCTCTCTCTCTTCTTCTTGGTTCCTCTACTTCTTCTTCTCTAGACCTCTTACACATTCAAATATCCCTTTCCTTTTCCTTTTTTCCCTCTCTTCTTCTCTATCTCATTCACTAATATTTACAATCTTTCCCTTTGCCCTTTTTTTTTTTTTCTTTCTCTTTTTTTTGTACAATACCTTCTGTGATAAATTATGCCTTCTTATCTCTCGGCATATAATCACCCCACACTGTTCGTCCACGCAGCATAACGCAGAGACCGAGTATGAGCATCAGTGTATCCATAAAGTATCCCGTTCCCGCCATCCAAAATCCCTCGCGCACATCCGGCAGTGAGGCGCCAGCCCACAGTAATGTATCTGCAATCGCATTTGGCTCCTGCAGTGGCCGCACAAAGTTCTCCGCGATGGTGGCGTTGTTACTAACGCGCAGGAGTCCCATGACCTCCACGCTGGCATTCCGCGCGGTGACGGCGTTTGGATCGGCGCCCATCATCCCGCAGCGGGTCTCGCAGGTGGCGACGGTGCATGAAGTCTCGCTGGGCGCGTCGGAGGCCTCTGGTGTGCACAGTGTTGGATCCTTCACCGGCATTGTGCGCATTAACTCCATCAGCTGACTGCTCGACACACACTCCACGGGGGCTTCACAGAAAAATGGTTTCGTCACCGTGAAATCCGGAAGTGCATCACACTTACTGTTGAGAGAAGTGCAGAATGTCTGTAAGCGCTCTGTCACGAGACCACGTAGCGCCGTATCCAGAGTTACCAATCCCGGTATATAATGAGATGACATGTATGGAACCACATACCACTGTAAGACACCAGATTGACGCTTGATTTGTTTTTCCATTTCTCCATTAGCCGCACTGGCGAAATATGCCGCTCCAAGAAAGATAATAGCCAATAGGGAGAATACAAGGGCCACAACGAAATAAATGCATGAGAAACATGCAGGTACACCCCTTGAAATACGTTTAAGGGCAAATAAAAGTGTAAATAATAATAAAATAAAGGGTAATGCTCCAAGAGCATAAGAAACAATAGCGGCGTCCCTCACATATTTAAAATATTTATCATCAAAGTCATCAATATTTTTAATAATTTTCGCGGAAACATCAAACATGACATTTACACCAGATACAATAGCTGCAGGTACATCAGATGATCCTCCTTCTTCACCACTAGTAGCATTAGATGAGGCATATTTTAAAACATTATTTGCTGTATTATTGAAGTAGAGAGCCGTTTTTTCTCTTGCCGCGTTCTCTACATCTCTGGCACCTGTATACATGGTATGGGCACCCATAATAATAGCAACAGTGGCACCAGCTCCCCAAAGTATAGCTATAACGGATGGTAAAAATAAAAAACAATTTCCATTATAGTGTTGGGCTGGGCTTGTAGGGAAACAATTTTTTCGGCAACAGCAACCATTACAAATGCAAAACAAGAAAAAGAATGGAAACAACAGTAACAATAGTACGAAGAAAAGAGCTGCAAATCCAGGATACACATAATATCGCCAATATTTTCCAATACGATCTCTATTCTTGAGACAATCGGAAATACTATTGTTTGCATTTGGGCCAGTCCAAACATTCTCACATCCCAGTGTAACGGCCTCCGCCTGTGAGGCAGCGAGTGTGAGTGTTAAAAGACACCCACATCCCAAAAGAAATCGTAACAAGCGAGTATTTTCCCGATTCATTTGTTTTTGGCTATATATATTTTTTTTTTAATTTTTTCTTTACGGTTTTGGTTCACTCCTTTTTTTTTTTCGTTATTCTCTCTGTATTGTAAATATGCTTCTCGGATTCTTTACTTGTATTTGCTTTTACACCTGGTTTTACGTTAGGTATATATATATATATATTCTTCACTATACAGTGGTCTTGAAGTTGAGTATAAGAGAACTAAAAAGTTTCTCTTTACGTTCCCTACAACACCCTTACCTATACTTCCCTTTCGTTTTGTGTTTCTTTCTGTTTACCTATAAATAAAGAAAATAAATAAAAATGAAGAAAAGAACGTTTTTTTTTTTTGTCTTATTTGCCAAGTAATAGAAATTTCTGCAGCCTCTCTTTAAAAACAATATTAACGAGAATAATAACCAACTCTCATATATATATATAAGAGGTTGTCTTTCTCTATTTCCATGTCTCTCATTTTTAACCCAAAATTCTCAGCAAGTACGTACATACATGGGAAGAGCATAAGAGTAACAAGTATAATATGTACAAGAAGAAAAGCAAATCATCAAGAGAAGAGAAAAAAAAAAAAAATAAATAAAAGGAATACAAAAACAAAAAAAAAAAAAAGAAAAAAACTTGTATCATTCACTCTACATATTTTCCAACCAATGAAGAGCCTCATTAAGTCGACTTTCATTAGGTGTAAGAGCAGCAGCAGTATTAGTATTAGTATTAGTACCAGTAGATGAAGAAGAACCGCCATAACGGCGGTGTAGTGTGAACAGTACTGCCATTGCGAGATCTTGTAATTGCGCAATATCCTCCGATGCTGAAATACGGCAGACTGACCGCACATCTTCTTTCCCTGTCGCTAATACATTATTCCCAGTTTGATGTAAACATTCTTGTAGTTGTGGTTTAATCAAACGTGTAACAGAGGACCAAAATGCCTTTACATGTGATTCCATCATTTCTAAAATATCATTTTCTTTATTTACAGTTTCAGTCGCTTCACCTGTTTCTGGTTTCTCGTTAACATCATCATCATCATTGGTTTCTTCTTTAGTTTTATCCTTCACCACCTCCACAGCTGTCACTCCCTTTCGACCTTCCATTCCCACTAGACTTCGAAGTGTAAACGTCAGCGCCGCGGTATCTTCTTCATCCTCGTCGGAATGTTTATGAACAGAAAAATAAGAAGATTCTTCTTTCGTTTCAGAATTCCTACCACTCCGTATATCCACTACAGCTCCTTCTGAAGAAACAATATTAACCGCACGAAGATTCTGCATAAGTCGTACCCGTTGAGTTTCATGATGTTGTGGACTTAACAAGGCTGCCAAGATAACTGAAAACAACTGAGCCGTTGTGAGTATATCCTCAAACATTAATGCCGCCTGTACGACACTAAATGTATCCCATGATTGATTGAGTGGGGCCACAACATATGCGGGCTCCACACGTCCCAACAAAACCCGCAGAGAAGAAATCACACTTCTCTCTTCCACATCCTCCACAATAGTTGCACGACGACTTGTGGTGGCGGATGGAATTGCACGGCGTTGAGTGGCTTCTGTGGGATCCGGCATGTTTAGTGGTTCCGCCTCGTGTGGTCGGAGGAGAAAGTCTAATTGATCCACAGAGAAAACAAATAAACCCCGCAACCAGACAGCCGCGACTTGACGTTGTTCATCCGGAAGAAGACGTCGGGCAACGATTTGAAGAGCCAATTGACGTTGTAAAAGAGGAGCATCTGAGAATTGTAAAAGACAATATACAGTGGCTTCTTCAAGGGCAGTGAAATCCATTTTTTGTTTAATGATTTGGGCAAGAAGAGAAACTCTTGAACTTGTAGAAGAAGAAGAAGGTGGCATTGTTGTACTATTTTCTACTTCTTCACACTCATCAGCCATTACATATAATGCCTTACGAAAGGCGGTTGTGAGTAATTCCAGTAAAAGTACACGAATTTCCCAGGCTTCTGCAGCTCGTTGAAGTAAACCACCACCACCAACACCACCACCTTCGGTATTATTAGACCTTCGCAGTTCAGAAATAACAAAAACAAGTGGATCAATAGCCAATTCCCATTGATCACATGCGATAAGTTGTAGTAGCATAGCTACTCCAATAGAGCGTTCATGTAGGGAAAGTGAACCAAGAGAAGGATAAACGCTACGTGAACATACATCTAGTAGTGAAGATAAATAATGTCGAGGTGCTAATAATGAAAGTGATGCATTAGCTTCCTCTTCTATCATTACTTCAGCAGTCATATCTAAAACAGTTCGAGCATGAGAAAGAACTTGGTATATAAAAAGATTATATTGAATCCGTTGTTGTTGTGTACCACTAGTAGTAGATTTATTCGTTCCATTTTGAAAAAATGCTGCCTTAATGGGTCCAGTAAGAAGATTATTCAATTCTTCTATAGCATTCCATTTTGGAATTATTTGTTTCTTTTGTTCTTCATGAGATTCCTGTCCTTGTTGTTGTTGTTGTTGTTGTTGTTCCTTTCCAGACAAATCCACATGAATGGATGGACGTTCTGTGATAATTTCATCAGAACCATCTCCACAGACATGAGACACCACAACTCGGGCAATCGCCTCCAAAATGGCCACACTCGCTGTTAAAAACAATGGCGATGCTGTTGGAATAAAATACATAGTCAACAGTGAAAGTGCCGCTGAAGGTGAAATAGCATGCAAAGAAGCACCAATACGGCAAAAGAAAGAAAAAGCAGAAGTTACATTAAATACACGTTCATTTGAAAATAACGCTTGTTGAGGTTTTACAGAATCTGTTAACATGAGAATGGAATCACACACACTCATACTACGTTGAGCCCGACGACCTCCACGTGGAACTTTATTTGTGGTATCAAGTCCTCCCTGCAAGACGGAATCTTTTTCCTGTGAACTTGACACGTGTAAAAGTCGAATGTGAACAACTTCAGCAGCGAAAATAAAATGTATTGCTCGTAAGAGATACATATACTCCGTTGGACGAATAAGAAGTGTAGAGGCAATGCCATCACTGGCAGATAAAAGTGAAGACCAACAGGCAAGAACAGCTCCAAAGGGCATTTGTTCACGTTGACCTACAAAATTAGATAAAATATCAGGTTGAACTTCTTCATTTTTTAAATCTTCTAAAACATCACCAAAACAATTGGATTCCAATGCAATATCAATTAATTTTGATAATCCTAAACGAAGATCATTACCACATTCTTCTAATACGACTCTTGCTTTTCTCTCTGGTGACTCATCCATTCCCCTTTCCCCTGTTCCATCAAAACTATTCTGTCGAGAACGAAGTGCACCAAGAAGTTTCTTATTTAATGTATTTACTTCTACAACAGATACTCTTTCTACAGTTTTTCGATGAGCATCATGAATTCCTTTAGGTCCTGTTACTCCTTTTCGGCTCTTTTTCTCCGCAAGTACACGACGTTGATGACTAACAGGTGCAAACCGGTGAGGTTCCGCATAACGATATGCCTTATGAAGAATTTCATGCTCATTTAAAATCTTTTCATTCCGTTTTAATACTCTTAATTCATCTGGAGGAACAGAAGCAATTAATTGAGCATTTCGTGTTTCTCGATTAGCAACATGTAATAATGTAGATGCTGTAGGTCTTGCAAATCCTGGTTTTTGTAAACCACTTCCAAGTGCAATTTCATCATTTTCCATTACCTGTAAAGATAATGGAAGTGATCTTTCCTTCTGCGAAGATGTAGGGGTTGGTTCTTTTCTCTCACTGAGGGTGTCAATCACTTTCACCATGGCAGTTACCTGTTCAGTATTATCTTTCGTCCTTGCAGGGACTGGGCGGCCGTAGAAAAATTCATATAAATTCTCCAACACTGTAATAGCGACGCCTGGCTTTGCTTGTATGGTCGCCTCTGCCATTTCTTTAGTGATAGTGGTACAGCCAATGCGAGCCAAATCCCGAAGTAATACTTTCCAATTACGTCGTTTACATTCGGTTGAGCAACCAGGCACGTAACTGTGCATGGCAACACGTCGATCATAGCGACTGGCAATCTCTGCCAATATAAAGCCATTGGAAAGATCTTGTTGAGGGTATTTCACTTGATATGTTAAGTCAAGTGATTGAAGCCACTTTATTACCTCACGTTGCATGGTATAATGGATTTGTTTTTTTTTTTTTTGTTTTTCTACAGAATGTCAAAAATCCAATTGTATCTTCCTACCTTTTTTTCTATTTCTCTTCTTTCTTCCAAGTTCAGACCCTTTTGGGTGTATAGATGTGAATTAAGTGCACTGTCACTTTACTCTATTTTGCGGCACTTTAATCAATCAACTTACTTGTAGATTATATTAATGACAAACAAATAAATAAAAAGAAAAAAAAAAAACCATAAACAGAGAATAGAGAGAAGAAAAAAGAAATACATATATATGTGTATAGACGGAGAGAGAGAGAGAGAGAGATAGGTTCAACTTGCATTATTATAGCAATATAAATACAATATCATTAATAATAACTCCCACATATCACTCTTATCACAAATACATGGAGAGATATACACTCGTTTCACTCCGGCAAAAAGAGAGTGAGTGAAAAAAAGAAAGCGAGAGTGAGAAACAAAGAAAGAAAGAAAGAAAATCAGAGAAAGAGAGTTAAGCGAAAAAAAAAAATAATAAAATAAAAAGAGAGAGAAATGCATTAATGCCTTAACGTTCACCCCTTTGAGAGGGTTTTATGTGGCTTTCATTTCAGATTCTCTACAACTACTCTTCACTCTCCTCCTCTCTTTCCCTTTTCTTCATGATGTCTTCCATTATATTCACACCCATCGCTTTCTTTTTCTTTCTTTTTTTTTTTTTCGTTTTTCTTTTCTCTTTTAAAAAAAAGACCGCACGTGTGCAGTCACGCCATTCCTCATAATCTTCCTTTTACAATCCACGCTTTACTGGAAATCCAAATACTACCTCCAACAATCGAGAAATTTTTGGCACCAGTGCTAATCAATTCAATTCAATTCAATTCAATCAATAAAAATGAACTCTGTGTATGAATCCCAATGTGAAGTATATATATATATATATATATATATATATATATAGATAGATGTATGATAACTTCATTCATCTCTACGCCTCATTATTGGGTACAGGAAGTGGAATTCCCATCTGCTCCAGTTGTTTCTGATACGTTGGGACGCCATCGACCCAGTCTGTTAAGATCTCCACTCCCCCATTCGTCACCACCATTGTGTGTTCAAACTGTGCACTTCGCTTTCCATCTCGTGTGGAACTCGTCCAATTGTCCGGCCACGTCACATCCTGCCAAGTCCCCAAGTTGATCATTGGCTCAATTGTAAACACATGTCCAGGACGCATCATCCCAAGACTTTTATTATTAGCGTAGTGACACACTGTCGGGGCAGTGTGGAAAAGATGACCTACGCCGTGTCCTGTGTAGGTGCGAACAACAGAACAGTTATATTGAGAGGCACACTTCTCAATCGCATCACCTATTTGTTTATAAAGTGCTTCCGGCTTCACCACATCTATTCCAGCGCATAGACATTCATATGCAGCATGTACTAAGCGTACACTATCAGCATCTGGTTTTCCCACAAATATAGTTTCATTTAAGTCTCCATGAAATCCATTAAGATAACTAGAAACATCAATGTTTAAAATATCACCTTCCATTAATTCCCGTGAATCTGGAATACCATGACAAATAATCTCATTTACAGAAGTACAAACAGATTTTGGAAAGTTATAATAATTAAGCGGTGATGGATACATACTACGCTCAATAGTGGCTTCATGAACGATTCGATCAATTTCATCTGTGGTAACACCAGGACGAGCTGCTGCTGTTGCGATATCAAGAACCTCACGAGAGAGTCGACAGACATTCTTTACACGTTGAATCTCTGATGTTGTCTTGCTATCATCATGTAGAGATTGCAAATTGTACACCTTTACTTTATTTCCCCGATCTTTTTCCTCTGAAGGAGAAACACCATCAGGACGATCAGCGTAGTCTGGACGAGGAATATGCGCGGGTACACTTCTTCGTGGAGTTATTTTTCCCGGCCGCAGTGGCCCTGTGAAGTTAAATGCATTCATCGCCGCTGTTGTCATTGTTGGAATAGTCGCCTGTGCGGTTTGTGTGTGTTTGGCCTTATGTTCACTCCAGTGTTGTTTAAAGCACTCCTGCGTGCAGAAGAAACTCGGGGGGAGTTCCAACTTTTTACATGTTGGGCACTGCAGGCCGGCCTCTAACATTCCACAACCCTCGCACGGCATTTTTTTTCCTTTTTTTTTCTTTTTTTTTCTTTTCTTGATAAAATAAAAAAAAAAAATGATCTTCTCAATTCTTAAATAGATGAGTGGTTCGATGATGTTTAATACTTCTTCTTGATTTCCACTCTTGTTGAATATGTTTTGTTTATTTATTTTATTTTTTTTTTTTTTTTTTTTTACCCCTTTCTTTTTTTTCCTTTTTTATGTTTTCCTTTTTCTTTCTTTCTTTTCTTCCTTGTTTAAATTGATAGTTTTTTTTTTTCTCTTTCTTTAGTTCGGCCTAGTTCTCTGTCTGTATATAGTTCCACAATGAGACTCTCTTCTCTTCTCTTCTATTGTGTTGATACTCTTTACCTATTCCGTCTTTTCACTCAAATAACTCGTACTGAAATAAACAATGATTATCCATGCAGGTGAGTAAATTCACACAAAAGAAAAGAAAGAAAAGAAAAGAAAATAGTAATGAGATGAGGCAATTAGAACAATACATCTCCCTTTGAGGGTTTTATGTAAATATATACAAAAGCAATAAATATATACAGAGAAAGAGATATATAGATAGATAGAAATCATAGTGAAAGTGGGGGGGGGGGGGGTCAAACCCATGTACGTAATACACACTGAGAGAAATAGATAAAAAGAATCAATAGAGTGCAAGTCGAAGGATAAACGTAAAAAAAGAACAGCAGCAGAAACAGTTGAAGGAGAAAAATCAAATGGAAAAATAACAACAACTGACAAAAAAAAAAAGAAAAGAAAAAGCAGATGGATATATATATATATATATAGGTAAACGTATATACGTAAACGTTCTCGCTGATTTCAATCAAAGGAAGAAATAAGATTCACAACTACGTGATTTAATCTTAATTAATCCAAATAATAATAATAATAAAAATAAAAATTGTTTTTATTCACTATTCACTATTCACTTCAATTTAATTTTTCCTTTTTTTTCTTTTTTTTGCCATGGTCGCTCTTTGTATCCAGTTCACCCCAGTGATCCCTTTGAAATAGATGATAAATTTTGCAAGAAGGAAAAACAAAAGAAAGCAAAATAATAATAATAATAATAATAATAATAATCAGTAATAAAAGAACATAAAAGTTTACATTTGAAAGAGTAAGAAACAAAAATAAATGAGAGAAAAGTTCTCCTTGTTTTTTTTTTTCTTTCTCTTTTTTTTTTTATTTACGTGTGATTTTTTCTTTGATTTTTTTTTTCTTTCTTACAGATTTGATTTATGTATACATAGATACCTACTATGTGCACTATATATATATATATATATGTATATTCTTATACACATAATAGGTATTCACCCCTCTCTATTCGTATGAGTCATAAACACATTCATTCTCTTTCAATCCATCTCCATTACATTATATATATATATATATATATATATATATATATATATATATATATGAGCATAGAGTATATTATTATGAACGCCTAGTAAAGTAAATGAGTGAATGGTCAATAGGGGGTTGGATGAAGTCCCGCTAAGGGAGATGAAGGGTAGCAAAAACGAAAATAACAAAGAAATTGCAATAAAAACAAAAAAAAAGGACTGAAAGGAGATTAAAAAAAAAAGATGGGGGGATTAAACAAACAAACAAACAAACAAAGAAGAAAACACATAAATAACAATAGAAACAACCATCAGGATTCAAAAAAAAAAAAAAAGTACAAACAGAAAACAAAAAAAAAGATAAAAACGTATTACATGGTGTATTCCATTATAAACAAACAAACACACCCCTTCAGCACAGTGACTGCAGCTAAACATAAATTTTCTTTTTCTCTCTCTTCTATCAATAAATAATCATTCACAGTATTTGCAGTAATATGAAGAAAGAAACAAACAAAAAGAAAGAAAGGAAAAAAGAAAGAAAAGAGCTAACATGCACAATAATACCATTCATTTGCTGACACGTTGGTCTTTACTGTTTTTTTTTTTTTTCCTCACACTTTATTACTTGTCAGAATAATAATAATAATAATAATAATAATAATATCATTTTTCATCACTTCCACAGACGTTCATACTGAGATAGATACGATCAAATCTTTTTTCCAACACACAAAAAAAAAAAGAAAGACTATAAACACACATACGCACACAAACTAATCATATATATATATATATATATATATATATATATGTTAATCCCGTATACGCGATAGTAGCTATACATTTCCAGACGTTTTTTTCTTTTTCTTTTTTTTTTCAAATTTACTTCCAGCCCTCTACGAAAAGGGGGACTATTTTGCATTTTGTATTTATCCTTCAAGTTAATATTGTTCACTCTTTTACCATTTTCCACTCCATGCCCCCATTTCTTTTTTTTTTTAATATTTTTTACTTCTTTAACTTCTCTATCACTCTTTCTCTTCTCTAAAGAATTCTCATACCTCACGAATAGCTACAGAGGCATTTTTATTTTTATTTTTTAAATTTCATTTCTATACAATGAGTGATGGAGAAGTATAATAACAATTTTTTTCTTTTTCTGTACATGTGCAATGGGAATAACGAGAAAAAAAAAAAAAAACAATCGTCATAAGATTTCCACCCCCTTTGGTGTAAAGGGGTTCTGTGTTAGTATATTCCTTCTTCATATAGTTTCCTTCTGAGGCCTCAAGTCTCATATATATATATATATATATAATTGTACAATAATCAAGGATAGAGCTGTTTCTCAGTTTTCCTTTAAAATTACAGTCTTTTTTTTTTTTTTTTTTTTTTTTATCTAGCGGCTTCTTTCTTTCTATTTATTTATTTTATTTTATTTTCTTTGATTTCTACTGTACGCCAAACTACACATCACCGTTGTCTAGGAACTCAAATGTTGTCATCCCATCATTATAGACATCACCCAGACGTAAAGATCTCCCACTCATACCAGCACGAGCTGTTCTTGTTCGCGATCGCACCACTGAGCGTAGTAATTCCTGACGCCAATTCTCTTCTTCTTCTTTAATTTCATCATCATTCAACTTTTCTTTTTCCCGTTCGCCTTTTCCTTTTTCCTCCACATCCCTTACTTTACTGAACTTATCATCAGGAGAAACTTCTTCACTTGCCGCACAACTCTCTATAGATTCAACCACGACGGCTACTGCTGCGGTTGACGCTGGTGGAGTTACGTGCGTAGATGTTAATGATGTGGACGGCAATTGTCCAGCATTCATTTCTTGCGTATTGGAAAGAGTAGTTGGATTACTACTTGCGGATGTGGTTCGTACAGATGTGGAGTATGAACAACCAGAGAGACCCACATTTTCGTGGTCTCCATGCGAAGAATTAGCATATTCACTGTTCACATACTTAATCCAACGCTGTGCATTCATATTTTGTGAATCCACACGACGTAGTAAACTCTGTTTGTACATTTCCCATTCATCTTCATCATCAAATAATGGTACATCAAGAGAAAGATCATTCATACGTATAGGGGCGGTAGATAATAAAGACTGTAATTCATCCTGATCCAGAATAACACGATCATCCCTTTCCTTTACAGCAAACATCATTCCATTATTTAAACGCCCATGTTGACCTCCATCTACGGCACTTTGTGTACTATCACTCTTACTGCTACTACTATCAACTCTGCTGATATTGTGAGTTGCGGATGATGGGTGTAGTGGTGGTAGTCGACGGCGAAGACTAACAGCACTTCCTCCCACCATTGGCCGTCCAACGGTTAAGGACGACGTAGACGGAGACACATTCGTACTCGTTCCACTACTATGAGTACTTACATTAGGAGGAGGAAACGTAGCCGAAGGAGGTGTACGTGTATTGTTATTATTATTGTAAATGGGTCGTCTGCCTGCCGCGTTGGCAGAACTGCAGGCACGTGGATTATTGTTTACATGTGCAGAGAGTGATGAACGACGAGGACGGGCTCCTGCACAGGATGTCTGTGGTCGTGTATACAATGATCGTGTCTCATCCTCCACAGCAGCATCCAAGGCATCAAAGCCAGATTCACGTATACACTGTTGTAAAAACATATACTCATCACATAAAGAGACTTTAAGAGGATCCACATGATTACTATTACGTTTTTTTGTTTCAACAAGAGATGTATCTTGTTTATCCTCCTCTGTATGATTATCTTCTGCTTTTGGTGGTATTAACGTCTTTGTCTTTGTCTTCGTCATTGTCGTTGTAGTTGTAGTTGTAGTTGTAGAGGAATGCGCATGCGTAGTATCATTTTCAGTAAGGGGAATATCATCTAGATATTGAAGATCTGGCATAAGGGAACGTACAAAATCACGAAATGAGGGTGGAGGAGAGAGACCCTTTTCTGAAGCCGTGGAGGATTCTTTAAAAGTATAATATGACATCTCTACAGGATTTCCTTGTAATGTTAAATATTTTACTTTTCGTAACAGTGGAAGAGACTGGATTAAAGTGTTACTGTCACGAATTTCATTTCCTTCCAAGTCCACCACTTCCAACGTATCACTCAAATCCAATAAAGGTGTAATATCGTTAATTACATTAAAGGAAGCATATAATTCTTCTAATAAAGGAGCACAAGCACCAATTCCACGTAAACATTCTATACGTGAACCTCGAAGCCAAAGTCGTTTTAAATTCATATATTTTGTTCCAAGTAATCTTATCTGTGGAATACGTGAACTATTTAACCTGAGTGAATGTAAGAGAGGCATCCTTTCACTAAGTGTATCCACACCTAATGTACGCACAGCATCTACATGCATTTCAGCTGAAAGCACCAAATGAAGATCTTCCCAACCTGTCCATTCACGTAACATATCATCTGTAAGAAATTCTCCAAAAACAGCACTGGTATTAATTTCATCTTCATTTTTTACACCATTCTCTGGATTGGTGGTAATTTCCATTTCATGAGAAGCCGAACGTTCTGTTAAGGGAGCAAATCGAGAGAATGACAAATTCATATTACTATCTGAAGTAGAAGTAGGTAAAAGAACTTCTGCTTGTACATATCCATTAGCCGTCAATTCATTCTCAACAGGAGGGACAAGAGGAGCCACAATGTGTAGTACATTATCACTTTTATTATTTCTACGTGCCGATGGACGTTCCTTCGCGACAGAACTCTTCGACACTCCAGGAGATACCGTACTTGAACCTTTTTGTGTCATTGGAGAGGAAGAAACATATTTTCCTCTTTGACTCTTCGGTTTCTCTTTTGTTTGTTGTTGTTGTTGTTGATGTTGATGTTGATGTTGTTCTTTTTCTTCTTGTTGTTCGCCTTGTTGTCTCTTATGAAGTGGGGAGAGTCTGCTACTGTGTAGAGATCTACCAGATCTGCTTGTAAAACGAACATCCGCGGCTTTTCCTGTTTGTTTTGTTTGATGATCTTGTTCCTTTACCCTCTGCCGGGCTGGAGGCGATCGATGTTCTCTGTTCATATGCCTCCCAGACATTTACCAATCAACACTGTTTCTTCTTTTTCTTCTTCTCTTTACTCTCTCTCTCTCTCTCTCTTTGTGTGTGTGGAATAGAGAGAGAGAGACAAAGATATAGATATAGATATAGAGAGAGCCAATTAGAATATATAAATGGAAACTCTGATAAAGTAATGGGATTCACGGAATGATAAAGGTGTAGATACGCTCAGAAAGACAATGGCCTCTTCTTTTCTTCCTTTCACTGATACTATTGTTGCTGTTGTAGTTGTTTTGTTTTTTTACCCTTTTTATGCTTTTTTTTTTCTTTCTCCTTCAGTTTTTTTTCTCTTTTTCTTTTTATTACAGTCCTTCTCTTTTTATTTTTCTTTCGTTTGTGTGATGTAATCGTGATGATTACAAGACAAAGGAAAAAAATAACTTTCTCTTCCTCTACTTCACTCGTTGTTTTTTTTCCTTAATTCTTTGTTCTTTCTATCTTCACCGACACCCTATTGCCTCTTACTCGGCGGTGCTTTAAGTCAATAGTAAAAAGAACAGCGATAAAAGAAGAGAGAGAGAGAGAGAGAGAGAGAGGAAAAAAAAAACACAAGTTAAATTAACATAGACCTCAGACATACACATACACTATATATATATATATAAAGAAAGAAAGGGAAACAGAGACACAGAGGTATTCCAGACATGAAAAGTGGAAACATGGTAAGAAGCAAAAAAGAAAACGAAGAAAAAAAAAAAAAACACAAGTGAAAAAAAAAGAGATGATAAACCGAAAGAGAAATAATACCGTCTATACATTTTCGGGCATATTTTTTTCTTGTTGATATATTGTTTTGTTCCCTCCATTTTTCTTCAAAAACCAAATTTACTATACATGAAAGATGTCTGCGTGTAATTCATTCATTCATTTTTTTTTCTTTTTTTTTCTTTCTTCTTCACGGTTCCAGTGGCGGTTCTCCTGCATCTTGGTGTGATAACAGTGATAGTTAAAGCGTAATTGGACCACATCAAGCAAATAAGTGAATAAGTGAGAGAGTGAGTGAGATAAGTGTACATGTGTGTATATATATATATATATATATATATTAGTAGAAAGAAGGGAAAAAAAAGAAAAAGAAAAAAGAGGCTTTGCATTTCATAAAGCAACAAGAGATTACTTCAAATCACATATAGCGACACATAATACACACACACACAAAAAAAAAAAGGATATAACTGAAATATATATATATATATATATATATATATATATAGTCGCACAAATAAATACACAAGGAAAAATGTGTCATTTGGTCTCTTGTTTATCATGCCTCTTTTTTTTCTCTCTCTCTCTCTCTCTCTCTCTCTCTCTCTCTCCATCTATTTCTTTCTGTTGATGGTATATACTTTTCTTCTTTTTTTCCTTCTTCTTGTATTTCACACATGGGAAGTTTCCTCCTAGTTGTCTTCATTCTTCTCAACTCCCTCTTTCAGAAACACAAACACAAACACACATACTTACTTACTTACTCACTCTTTCTTTCTTTCCTTCTTTCTCTCTCTCTCTCTCTTGTTTAATCTCTGTTCCATGTTTCTCTGCTTCTCTGTATTTACATTTCCCCCGAGTCACTCTTTCTCTCCACATTACCCTCAAGATAGAGGCCCTCACCGCTAACAGTAATAATCTCAGTTGGCACATATCGTCGTTTGGAGCGACGAATATTCTTCTGTGCTTCTTCCATTTCCTTCTCCATCTTTGTGCGGCCCGCATCGCGAATGGCGTGCTCTCGTCCAATGTGTTCCTTCAGCAAACCATACGGCGGTGGAATTGCTGCTCTCGCCTCCTTTTCGGCTGCCTTCCTCTTTGCCTCTGCGGCGGCTTCCGCGGCGGCGGCCTTGACGGATGGAGTTTCTTCCGTAGTGGTGATGGTGATATCATCTCCCTCGCTGGTGTCTGTGGGTTCCTCCTCTCGGAAGGGATTCGACTGTTGTTTTTTGTACATATAATGGGCCCAGTGCATTTGTATAGTGCGAGCCGCACTGTCGAGGAGTTTACTTTGCCATGCGCCTTCTTCTCGTATTTCCGCCAGTTTAGCTCTTGCATAGGCTTCATTCTTAAGATTCGCACGCCGTTCCATGCCGGCGGCTCGTTGATTAATGAGTCGAAGGGTTTTGAATACACGGAAAGCACGTTGAATGGTACTGACTTTAGCGTTAAAGTAATCTGTTGTGATCTTTCGCGTTTCCTTTTCCAAACCATTCCACTTATACCGTACAAATCGTTGAATCAAACCAGCATTGTGATCAAAATCATTCTCACGTAATCCATCACGTTTCCATTGCATACGATCTTGTACTTCCGGTTGTGCGAGTGTGGCCTCCCGCTGCGCCTCACGTGCTCGCATAGCATCATTAATAACTTTCGCCTCTTCAACTGATGGTGGTTGCGGATAGTGACGATGTTTTCGAAATTGCAATGATGATTTACGACTCTTTGAATGCATGGACCTTGAATCACTTGTGGATTGCAGACCTTCAGATAAGGCCTGTTTAGGCGTTGCACGTCGTCGCCATGGGAAGTACACCTTCTTTCGTCGTTTAAGTGGAAATGGCAACTTTTCCTTTTCCTTCGTCCCTTCTTCCTCAAAGAGATTTATACGATTACTGCGATACCAACGATACACACGCTGTACTTTTATCACAGCGTCTTCAAAGCGTTTACGCTGCCATGTCATCATCGTACCATAGTCTCTTAATCTCTCTGCCACCATAGTTTCACGTCGATTGACCACCCACTCATCCAATATCTTTTGTAATGCCCGTCGACGCCAAATAGCACGTAGACGTCGCCACCAACATTGAATCATGATAGCACGTCTTGTACGTACTTCAAAATAATTCCGTTCATTACGTAAACGACGACGTGTTAATATACCACGCCACATACGTGCCACTTGTGTCTGTGCCCAATGTTCTCTTGCGCCTGCGATGGATAAGTCATTGCGGTAAGTTGGCCCTGGACGCGGTGGTGGTTTGTACCGACCCATCAACATTGAAGGGGGAACGGGTGGGCAGTAGAGTGTTTGCATGGGGAACATCACATTATCATACATGCTGTCAAACACGGAGTGGGGAACTAAGGCTTCATTTGTGGCCGCCTTGGGACTCAACATATTTTATTTTTCCCTTCTCTTGTTCTTGGTCACAGGTATGGATTTTTTTTTTTTTCTTTTTCTTTATTTTTTCTCTTTGATATATATATTTTTCTTCTTTGGTACTGTTTTGTTCCTTTTTTTCTTTTTTTTTTTCTCCTTGTTCCTACCGGACCGAATGGTCTATGAATGTCAGTAAGTGCGTATATAATTGTATGTGTATGTATGTGTGTATATACACAAGAGCAGAGATCAAGGAAGAGAAAGAAAAATAAATGTGGTTGTGTACAACAGGAGAAGCAGGGAAATACAAACCATCACGAGAAAAATAAAAATAAGAAGAAGATAAGGAGGAAAAAAAAGAGAAATAAATCAAAAAAAATAAAATAAACTTGCAGGGGATCATGTTTTTTTCGTTTTTTTTTTTTTTTTTTTTTTCCTAAGGTGTATCGATTTCAATTCAATATAAAACAAACATATATATATATATAAGAAGAAAAATAAATAAATAAATAAATAAATACCAACACTAGACGAAAAAAAAGGAAGATTTCCCTCATTATTCAAACCCCCTACCCCCCAAGGAAAAAAAAAAACGGTATCAAACAAACAAACAACAACAAATAAAAAAAAAAACCATCAAAAAAAGTAATAACACCAAGAAACATAATCTTGATCCCTTCACTTCTTCTTCTTTCTTTCTTTTCCCTCCTTCCTCTACAGTTTCAGTTTCAGTCGGGTGGCAAATCCCAGGACAAAGTGGTACAGCATATTCACAGCCACACGGGGTGATCGGTAGTTCTCCACAACGGGGTTTAACTCACTCAAATCCATCATTCGCACATGTGGATTCTTACCAGCCGCAAAACACATATTAAAGGCATCCTGCGCACTTAAACCAACCGCAGCGGGGCAACTCACACCAGGCACATCCGCCGAACACACCGAGTCAATATCAAAGGAGAAAAATGTATTATTGCCGGTTAAGCGGAATGCCTCTTCCAATGCCGCCACAGCCCCTTTACTCTGAACTTCACGAAGCCACGCGAGATGACCGTGATGATCCTTTACAAATTGTACATGTACCGCACTACACTGTGATCCTTGACAGGCAAACTCTACAAAACGATTTCCTGAAAAGCTTTTTTCTTCCAATAATTCACGAAAAGGAGTTCCACTGTGTACTTTTCCATCAGAAAGACGTGGACGAACATCTAAATGAGCATCAATGTTAATAATACCCACATCTCCAGCATATGTTCGTAGCATCGCTCTTCCATTAGGTGCGGATTGATCATTTCCACCTCCGATAACAAATGGAAGTAATCCATGTGAAAGTACTTCAGAAACTTTTGTTTCCAATAATTTATGTGCCGCTTCCAAAGTGTCAGCTTTAATATCACCTGCATCATACAACTTTACATCAGAAGCGTCCACACCAAATTCCACATTGTTTATAGGCCCCAATTTATGTAAAAAGGTTCGAAATGCCTCAGGTCCTTTGGCAGCACCAGCACGTCCTCCATTTCGTACACATCCCTCATCATATGGGAATCCGATAATTACAATATGTGCATCTTCCAAACGTTCGGCGGTGAAAAGAGCTCCCAGGCGTTGATCATCACTGCGTGAAGCCATTTTTTCTTTTCTCTTGCTGATATCTTATTATCTGCCTTTTTTTGTTTTCTTCGTTTTCTTGGTTTTTTTTTTTTCGTGAGGGTGGATGGGTCTTTCAAACTTTCCCAATCTCGTTTCCTTATGATCACGATAATAATAGTAATAATAATAATGACACTCTACTCTTATACATCAAGAGAGAAGGAGGGGAAAAAAAGAGTAAAATAAAATATAGAAAGAGTGTATACGTATGTATTTATTCTTTAAAAAAAAAAAAGACCATACAGTAAATTATCATTTTAAAATATACATTCCCAGCATAAATAAATAAATAAATTACAAAAGTTGTGAAGGGCAATTCTTATGAAATGTCAATGTCATCAGAAAGATGTTTAATTGAGTGTTCAACATCAAACACAAAAGTGATACGGTGCCATATGAAGACACATCCTCTAACATAACGAAACCACAGATGATTCTTTTTTTTTTTTCTTTTTTCTTGGCTCTTTTACTCTATCTAGTCTTTCCTTTATTGGAAAGATTATAGAAAACAAAAAAACAAAAAAAAAAAGAATACCCCAACATCAAGTACGCAATTCTAGAGAGGAATCACCCTAGAAGTGTCTGTCATAATGGGGACTAAACCTCTGTGTGCAAAGCAAACCAAAAAAAAAAAAGAAAAAAAAAAATGAAAATAAAAATGAAAAACGTGTAAATATGTAAAATAATTTTCTTTTAAAAATAAATAAATAAAAAAGCGAATACACAAACTCAAAGAATTTCTAATATATGTTTTCTTTTTTTTTTTTTTTGTTTCTTCTTCTTTCCAAAGATCTGAAATTAAAAGTGTGAAATCTCATTCAAACCACCTTAACGACCCTTTTCCCGCCGCAACCATCCACGCTGTGCAAAAAAACGCTTTTTACTCTGTTGAGAGAGTTCAATTTTCTGTTTCTTTTGCTTCTCAATTGGAGTTGGTGGTGGGGAGTAGGATGCGGCCGATCGCTGTGTGGCTCCCATCTCACAAGCCCCATCACCCCCACCCTCACTGTTGAGAACAGGACGTAAAGAGTCCAATGGGATTCCACTCTCTTCCAGTAATGTCTCCACACGATGTCGAGAGACATGTGGAAAGTCTGCCTGCACAAGCGTAGTTGCGGCTTGTAAATCGGTTGGTTCCATTAAGAGTATTTGTTCATATAGAGCGAGTTTAGGTTGTCCTACGTTACCCGAGGCAGTTGGTGATCCACTTCGTATAGATGTAGATAAGATATCGCTTCGGTTTATATTATTATTGACTTTACCTTTCATTGTCCATAGTGATTGTTGCTCTATACTTTCCACTGCCTCACCAGCTAAACTGGCTATCACACATCGTACCATTTCTTCCTGTTCCTCCACTCTTGCTAAACGACGTTGTTCTTCTAATTGTTGTTGGGTTAAGGCGATTTGCGTTTTCACCAAATCTGCAGCCCGAAGACGCTTATAAGGACGTCCATCAGAGAAACGCGGTAAACGCTGAAGAAAGGATGGAGCTACTTTTTGCATAAAAGTACGTCTTGCAATGAAAAGCCGAAGAGACTCCCGCATTTTCTCCACCCGCGCCGCTCGCTGAAGACTTTTCCACTCAGAATCATCAGCATCAGTTGACAGACAAGAAGTGGATATGGGTGGTTGTAATAGTGTTGGTGGGGTACAGGCCATATTCCCATCATTTGAATTTTCATTGATATTATTATTATTATTATTATTATTATTATTATTATTATTATTATTATAATCATTATCATCTTCTTCATCATCATCGCTATCATCATCCCGATCTTCGCTAAATCCACTGGAAATAACAGAGACACTATCACCTCCACCATTAAGCAACCACCAACCATTACTATTTTCTTCCTGTGTACTTTTAAAACCTCTACTATCCTCACACTCTGAAAGATTCATACCAGAATCATTTTGATAACGTTGATATCTTCCCTTTTCATCATCATTACCACACATTCCATCACGAGGAATCTGAAGACCCAAATTCTTACACCACCTTTTTAATGCCTTGTAACCCATAGTCATAACTTTACTTGGTGTTAATTCTTCGAGAGATCCTTTTGTTATCGTTTTATCACAGTTTGAGAGAATACCACTTGTTGGATTCTTTACTGGTAATGGTGGAAGTCCCTGAGGAGCTGCTGGACGTTGTGGTGAAATAAATGTTATTGTTGTATTATTGGTATTATTTAAATTTTTTTCACCAATAACAGTTTTATCTGTTTCTAATCTAGAAAGCATATGTCGAACATCAGTAACAATACTACTTGCGGATGTCCAATCTAGTTGTGTGGCACAATCCGTTAGTGAAAAGGAAACTCCCTCTCTCTCTACAGTACCTTCACCAGACTCCATCGGCATTGGAAGTGAAGGACTTCGTGAAACTGCCATTTGTCGATTTTGGGAAAGTTGTGTATAGACTCCAATATTATCATCTTGAGAAGAAGAACATTCATCCACCATCATGGAATTACTATGTAGTCCAAGACTGAAACTACCTTCATGAAGAGGAACTGTACCAGAATTCTCTTTATATAAGAAAGGAACTTGTGCATGTTCTATATCTTCAGAAGAAGAAGAAAAGTCATCCACATCAATCACTTGAGTTTCTATATCATTTTGGGCATTCTCATTACATCCAATCGAATGCATTTCACCACCTAATAGAGTACTTGAATAAAGTGGAACAGATCCTTTATTTACTTCATGTGTTGAAGCCCTTAAGCCAAAGTCTTCAAGAGATAACATACCGAAGGGACTAGTAATAATTTGGGCTCCTACAATATCATTATCCATATTATCTTCTTCATTACATAAAGGAGGTGTTGCCGCTTCTGAATATTGTATCAACTCATCATTATTATTATTATTATTAATAATATCACTATTATTATTATTATTGTTATGGTTGTTATCACCATCATTAACAGCACTATATACTTCCCCTGCAGCAGGAGGTTCAATAACATTTTCATCTGTATTATCAGTAAATGTAGGAGGCATAGACCCAACTATGGGTTTCTCAGACATAAGATGAACTAAGCAATCATAAGATGTATTATTTTCTACATGTTGAGAAATCCTATTCTGCTCTTTTTGTGGTAATATTATCTTATCTTTTATATAGTCCATTGATATTCGTATCTCCGTATTTCTATGACTTCCTCTATCAGATGCTGTAATATCGCTAAGACTTGGAACCTCTGTTGTTGATAATAGTACCGCATCTTCTCCAACATTAATGGAAAGAGGAGAAATAACTGTTGTATTTAATAATGAAGATGGTCGAATACTATTTCGAATCTCTTCACCATCCATTGGGTCAGGACAAGGTAAATCCTCAACAATAGAACTTGGTAAGATATGCGTAACATTCACATCTTGATGACTATCTAGAGAAGGCTTTGGGAATGAAGAAACTAATGTGGGATCAGTATTAACATTAACCATCATATCTATTGTTTCATTCACTTTTGTAGGATGTAACTCAATACTCAATTTCGGTTCTCGTACTAGTTGGAAAGCTAACTCTCGAGCTATAGTCTTTTGAGGGCAAGTTTGATCTTCTGGAATCTTTTCAAGAACCAGATGAATTTTTTCCTGTAATATTTGTAGACCTTTATTATAATCTGAAAGAGATTTATCTAATGACATACGCATTTCTTTCTGTAATGTTTCATATTCTTCTCGCCACTTCTCAACCAATTCCATTTCATCAATTCCTTTTTCTGCGTTTGGTGTTACTACAGAAGAATCAGAAACAATCTGTAATGCGGCTTCTTCCGTAGGGATTCCCCATTCATCAGCGAAATCATTCTCTCCATTTATGTCTACATTTGCTCCTACTGAAAGTGAAGCCAGTGTAAAACATTCACGATGGTAGTGATTACCTGAACCTTTATGAGAACTACCAAAAAGAGTATTTGTAGATGATGACCAAGAAGCAGATCGATGTGGAGTTATCGAATTTAAACCACCTTCTTGTATTCCATTAATTCTATCTTCATTTCTAGATGGGGTCATTGTATTATTTGTGAGAGCAGATACAATAGGTTCACTACTACACCTTTGTGGGGAAGGGTTTATTTCTACTGGTGTATTGGTTTTTTTATACCCATGAAAAGCCAACTGACGCATAAACTGAGAAGGTGTGTGTCCATCCATATCACCAAAACGAGGTGTGATGGTTCTACTACTACTACTATTATTTGTAATTATAGTCTTTGATAAGGAAATCGTTTCACTAGAAATTACAGTTTCACTAGAAGTAACACATGGTGGGTTTTTTTTTTTGTTATTATTATTATTATTCTTTTTCGTCTTTTCTCGTCCGTGTTTTCCAGCTAATCGTTTCCATTTGCATATCCCTTTCCACATTTCTCTTCGCTGCTGTAAAGAAGCCTGAGATCCGAGAAGTTTTTCCACGTCTTCCTCACATGTGACTTGAGCCACCAGTTCATCCATGTGCGGTGTTCCCGATGACTCAATCACCTTCGCAGTGTAACCCTGCAATTGCAGAGGTGATAAGAACTGTACGAGAGTATTGGATAATGTGAGGGCAATACGCGGAGGCCCTTCACATCCCGCAGTTCTATTATTATTATTATTCCTATTTCCCTCCTCACTTGTTTGATGAGAGAAGGAGGCGGTAGAAGCAAAGACGCTACTGCTACATTTTTCTTTTTCTGTCTCATGTGTGAAAAATTCTGGCATTTCCATGCCTAGCAAAATTTCACTTTTCCAGTGTAGATGTGTTCAAGTTAGCATCACAGACGTGGATGAGGGGGAAAAAAGAAGAAAGAAAGAAACAAAGAAACAAAGAGCATTTTTATTTATTTATTATAGGGGAAACTCTAGTTGTATTCCAATATTCTTTTACTGAGTAGAGTTTACTTCACGCTTGTAAGATTTATCCTCTTAACTTGCAGCTGTTTTTTTTTATTTTTTTTTTTTTTTGGGGGGGGGTGCTCTCTTGCAGGAATTGAAAAAGCAATAATGATAATAATAATAATAGTAAAAGAGAAATAATAGCAAGAAAAAAAAAAAACACAATAGAAATTGGTATAGGTAAAGAAGACCTTCTCTTGGCCTAATTTCATAAAAGGTCATAGGAAATAAAGAATCATGGAGAGTGAAAAAAAAAAAAACATTTTTACGTGCGTTTCCTCCATCCAGTTCTTTCCATTGATAACGGGTTACTGTATGTACACCGTCCACAAGCATCTTTTTTTTCTTTTTGTATTTGTTTTTTTTTTTTCTTTTCTTTTTGGAAGTTAGGGTGAAACACTGCGCATAGTATGCATACACAAATACGTGCAAAAAAGATAATAAAAACAAAAAAAAAAAAAAAACGGAGAGATTTATACATCTTGAGAAACGAACGAATAAAAGAAAAAAAAAACTACCACAACGTAAAAAAAAAGAATAGTCAAAGGAGAAACATGTGGTATTTCTCTTTCTTTCATTTTTCACTCTGGTTTTCGATATCTCTCACTCCACTTTTTCTTATAATTCCATTTTTTTTTTTTTAACCTACTCTATTCCTCTATTCTTCTTTTTTTTTTGTTTTCTTCTTCTTTTCTTCTTTTTTTTCCAACATTGGAGTCATATGGTCAGCAGTTAATTCATTTCTCTATGCTCTAATAATACTCTTTCAAGGCTTTAGGCCATACTTCACTGCCTCATTTGCGTTCAGTTCACAAATCGCGGCGTCTATTTCTTTCATCTCTAGCAAAGCATCACCAATAGCCCGTGTGAGATCCTGTTCCATCAACCTTCGCTCTAGGGCTTTCATTGGATTACGTTTATGAAATCGTCGTCTAATTTCAGGTCCTGCAGCTATAATGATCGGTTCTGAACCATCTGCGGTGTTTTCTGTATCAGCGTTCTGTTCCTGACGTAATTCTTGTAATTCTTCTTTTAAGCTCTGAACTTGTTTTTGTAAGTTTTCAAAGCGTTCTTTTAACTGATACCGCTTATCTATTGCGCCATAGCGTACACGGTTAGCTCCTGTAAATTTCACTGGCTTCTGCGGCACCTCCCCGAATTGAAAAATCTGTCCAAGTCGTTCCTTTTCTTCTGTCGTCATCACTGGTCGTTTAAACTGTGGGGGCTTTAGTGGACTCCTGGCGCGTGTCTCTTTGCGAATGACGCTCTCCTTCTTCTTGTGCGGCAGGGCGTCTAGTCGGTATCGGGCGATGTCCTCCGGCGATGGCCGCTGCGGGAGCCCGACGCGGGGGCGTGGAATCATCGCTTGGGACTTCGGGACCGGCTTTGGGTGGAACTGCGCCCTCTCGCTGGCGGCCCGCGCCTCCGCCATCGCCCGCAGCCGCTGCTGGAGTTCGGGGTCGAGGGTCGACGGCTTCGACGGGCGGACGTAACACTTGTGGAGGGCCGCCCCCGCCGCCGTCCCGCGGCCAAAGGCCCGCACCACCGCGTCCGCATCCCAATCCATTTGCTACTTCTTATCCTTTCTTCTATCTACTGCTGGGGAAGAGTCTCTGTAGAGAGTATGTGTTTGTTTGTTTGTTTGTTTGTTTGTTTGTTTGTTCAAACTAAAAAAAGAAAAAAAAAAGAAGAAAAAAAGAAATAATAATGGTGTTGGTAGGGAAAGGGGAAAGGGGAATGAATAGATACAGAGGTTGATGAAATAATATTTGGGATGCCGCTCGTTTCGCTTACCACTTGGGTAAAGTAACCGTATCACTTTTTTTTTTTTTTTTTTTAGTTCTTCTTCGATTTTACTAGAGTCGAAGGCTCACCCTCTCTTTTACTCTTTTTCTTTCTTTCTTTCTTTCTTAGAAACAAAGAAAGAAACACACAAACACACACAGAGAGAAAGAGAGAGGGGGTAGCACATGTATGATACGGATTCAATAATAACAGAAACACACGCAGATAAAGAAACCAATAATATTACTTCTTCTTTTTTCTGTTTTTTAATTCATGTGTACTTACCTCTTTAATAATGTTGCAAGTCTAATATGTATTCAAGTCGCTTTGAAGCATTTTTTGTGAGGAATCGTGACCACATTTTGTGAATCATGAAAGAAAACCACACACGTCGTCCAAAGATTGAGCCAATGGTAAGCAACATCAAAGAGTACGCGGGGTACATGATTGCAATGTATAAAAAGCGATACAACCACGGACCATTTATCCACCCACTATCTTCTGGTAAACCAAGAAAACCATCTTTTACAAGGGAACGAATAATGGGACGTACAATATAAACGGCCGCACTACCTGTGATTGAAAAAATTAGGCAAATAAGAATTTGCTCCTTTAACGGAAGTTTAAACAAACTACCCTTCATAGGAACACCCTTAACATATACAACTTCCTTGTGAGTACGCCAATCCTTTCGCATTGGCCCTCTCGCAGTAGTGGCAGTGGTGGATTCACCAGCCAAAGATCCAGTAATGCGATTAGTCGCAGAAGCTTGGGCATTCGTCGTGCTGCACTTACGGGCAGAAGTTTTGCACGGAAAACGGGCCATCTGGCCAGCAGTTCGGGCACTTAAGCGACGCTGCATTGATGAGGACAGAAGAAAATATATAAAATGCAAAAAAAAAAAAGAAAAAGAAGATCTAGTAATTCAACGTTACACGGATAGAAAAATATATAATGTTTTTAGTCTCTCCGTTTTCCCTCGCTACTTTTTTTTTCTTTTTCTTTTTTAACCCTCCTAATATGTGCGGTGTGTCTGTGGAAATACAAAGTGTGTCGCTCGGAAACAGCTGAATTCACCACGCTGTGCACCGTAGGATCCTATATAATCTAGTTATGTACTCTCACTTTTCAAGTATAGGAAAAAAAAAAAGAAAAAAAGAAAAAAAGAAAACAATTCGGTACCCACAAATAGGAAAAAAAAAAATTAATATTATTATAAAATAACAAATGTTGCTCTTTTTCTTGTCACTAATAAATAAATATTTAATCAACAAAATCAGGTTTAAGACGACAACTGAGAGCATGACATCTACACTCCACGAAGCTCCAAATAGAAGAGAAAACAACAACAACAAGATCAAAAAAATGCCAGATAAAAAAGCAGTCATCTTCAACAGAACTCACTCCAAAAAAGCAAGAAATAAGCAAAGGTTAACAAAAAAAAAAAAAAAAGGTTACATCACTTCAAGTCATGTAAACTTCCTTTATGATTTTTTTTTTATTATTATTATTTATTTCCTCCTACTATTCTTTGCCTTGTTTTCCTTCTATCCTCTCCTTCCTTTCTTTCTTTCTCTTTAGTGGTTGGGAGAGAAACCCAAATCACAAGTGGTCCAAAAACTCCCCAGCTAAGCGGAGTGCATCATCTAGGGCATCGTCTGTGTGTATTGTCGATCTACTTGAGACATTCTCTGTGTGAGACTCCAATCGATTTCGCTTCACATGTGCTTCCCCGCTCTTCTCATCCTCTACATTGATAGCATCACCATCCGGCAGAAGATTCCCTGCAGCGGCGCGATGACTCGCCCCCTGTATACTCCGGCTTCGAGCTCGACTCTTCCATAGTTCCTGCAGTTCCTCCAGTGCTGCTCGATCCTCTTCCGACATCTCCTGTGGTGAAATGTAATACTTTTGATCAGCCTCACGCTCTGCTTTTTCCTCAGCGGAGATGACAACTTGTGGTACAACACCAGCAGAGAGAACACCATCGTGGTCAGGATAAACGAATACTCGCTCCCCGCTGAGTTTGTGGTGTGAAACAATCTTGATACCCGGCGCCTCTGAAGAGGAACTTGACTTTTCTATTCTCTGAGAAGTCGAACCCGAAGTAATAGCCGCAGTTTCTGCATTAGTATTAGTATTAGTTGTAGTATTAGTATTAGTAGAATCCAATGTACTACGATTAGAAACTGACTGAGGGAGCTGACGTTTCTGTGCTGTACTTGTGGCCTCTCTCAATGGTGGAAGGATTGGACCCTCACCATCCCGCTCCGCCTCCACATCTCCCACAAACTGCGATAATCCCTTCGCCCGCACGTATGCGCGGAATGCGGTCCGCCAAATTGCAACTGTTCGCGGTAAAACAACACACTCCTCACGACTTCGCGCTTGACGCAAGTCTGAGAGAGTCACTTGTTGACCAGGTGAATACGAGATAGCAGCAGGTGTGTTAAGATGAACGAAGCCACTGCCTTTTCCCATGTCTCTTCACGTTCTAATTTACCTGTTGCACTAATAATTCCACGATCCAAAAGAAGAAATACACCAGAAAAGAAAAAAAAAAAATCTTTTCAACAATAGAAATAATAATAATAATAATAAGTTCTTAACCGCTTCTAGCGCCTTTTTTTTTCCTTTGCCAGGTAAAAAAGAAAATAATAATAATAAGGAAAGGTAAAATAATATTCAAAGAAGAAGAAGAAAAAAAAAAAAAAAACGATAAATGCTCTTTTCTTAAAAACAAAAAAAAAAGATTATTATTTCTTTTTTTTTGGGAGGGAGAAGGGAAGAGAAGGGTTTGCTAAACCACAGAGGATAAAGTATGATACACCACAATGATACTCACTCATAGAAAATGATAAATTGAATATAGAAACGTCAATCTGATTCATATAAAACATTCTCTGTAGCTGATAATGTAGAAGGTGCAAGAGCATCTGGAGTATCAAGCCACTCTGGTTGATATCCATCTGCTTGCATCTTTGCTTTTATAGCCTCTATTGGTACTCGTAATGCCAGCATATCAAAATATCCTTGTAATCGTGGATGAGTGGACATTGTATATCCTCCCAGCAATGGCATTGGTGGGGGTTGGGGTGGAACAAAACCTGGTGGTGGTTGAAGCAACAAAACAGGTGATGGCCCCGCTACTGCAGACACCTGCGGTACTAAAGTTACTCCACTGGAGTTTGTCGCTATCATCACACCAGGCGGCGGTGGTGGTCCACGACGCTGGAGTTGCTGATGTGATGGTGGCGGCGGTGGTGGTCGGTGACGATTGTCTGCTGATGTTAAGAGCCCCGGCATGGGCGGGGGAATATTCCGGTCAAGAATAGTTAAAGTTCCTAAATTACCACCAACACCACTACTTCCATTCTGTGTTTGGGGTGATGGGGATAGAGCAGAAAAAGGAGCCCCTGTGGGTTCAATTTCATCAAACTCATCATCAACACTATTGAGTTTGTATTCAAGAAGCGCAGTAAGTGATTCAAGACGTTGAAGTGAACGGTTTGTCTCAAATAGTTTAGCATCACATTGAGCAGCAAAACGGTTTAGAAATTGCACTGTTGATATAACAAATCTATTAACTGTATCTGCAGTTCGCATAAACTCTTCTTCCCTTTGGGCTTGTGCTAATGCCCGCGTTGTCATTCCTGTAAATTTCTGCAACTATTTTCTAATACTGGTGGGGGGTGAAATGTGTATATGTTTTATCTCTTCTCGTACGCTAAAATGCACCTATCTCTATAAGAGAAGGGATAAGATGAGACATACAGTAGGGAACCAAAAAAAAAAAGAGAAAAGGTAAATAAAACGAGCAAAAATAATAATAACAATAAATGTTAAAAACAGTAGGAAAAAAAAAAATAAGAAGAATAATCCCTCACTCCCACTAGTTTTAATCCAAAATGATAAAAAAAAAAGAAAAAAAAGAAAAGCAAAAACAATATTAATAAAACACGCGCACACATACAAAAGAAACAAAAAAAAAAAACCTGCTCGACCACCAACTCAACTGCAATTATTTTTTTTTTTGTTTTTTGTTTTCAGCTACACTGTAATATTGAAAGAGAAACAAGGGGAACAGACTTTATATATATATAGAAAATATGACATACATATGTGCATGTACGCATATGCTACGTAAATTCAATCTATGAAAGTTAGAGGCAAAATTTACTGGAGTTCATGTTGGGCCAATCCCTCCACATATTCATCAAGAATATCTCCAACTTCTTGAAAAACCTCTTGAAATGCATCATCCACAAGAGTATCAGTAAGACGTTGCGCAAATACTTGCTCTGTTACATTTGAAGTATTCCATTGCTTTTCAGTGTAATGAATATACTCATGATTTTCTTTTTGAAAAGAACGTAAACGTTCCACAATGGCACGTGGTATTTCACCCCGACGACGATGTCCACCTTGTGATAATTTTCTCTTAGTTCCTACAGCTTCTATTACTTCCTTGGGATCTGCAATAGTGACTCGTCGTTCAGGCCGTTTTGTTAAAACAGACGCACTTAACACTCTTTCCTTTTCTTCTTCTTCTTCACTCAAATCATTATGATGCAAATCACGCTCTTCTATAGCTTCTAATTCGCGATCCATTGCACCAACTTGTCGTTGAAGACGACTTACCAGCAAAAGTTCATCATCTTCATCACTTATATCCTCCAAAATATCATGAGCATGCTGAACTATACGACTTATAGGAGTTTCAGAAGTAGTATTCACTGCTATACTCTGCATTTCAAGTTTCTTCTTATTGAGTTTACTACTATCCATATCATCTGCTACACCACCTCTTCCTCCCTTTTCAACTCGTCGTATTATTTTTGGAGAATCCGGTGGTGGACTCTGTTCTTCTTTTACAATACTATCTAGAATAGATCGATGATCTTGCAGCATACGCTCCACACAAGAGGCTACTTCCATAAGAGCTTCATCTGAAAGAGTTTTACTTGGTACTGTAAATGATTGTCCTCGTTGAAGTTCAGAATCCATTTTTCGACCACTGCGCAACTCTGGTGGTAACATCGACTGTGAATATGATTGAGATGTGGCAGAGTTGTAATGAATACTTGGAGTCTCAGAAGAACCAATTTGTGGAATTGCCCGTGGAGTGGGAAGTCGCTCTTGTGGTGGAGGTGGTGCGGGTGGAGGCACAGCAGCACTAGTTTTAGCCGCTAATAATGCAGAAGCGTGACGAATGACTTCCATTGGAACTCGTGGCACATCCGCTGCGGCTTTCGGTTTTGCTTTTGGTGCGAATGCCCCACGAGAACGTGTAGTAGAAGCAAACATTCCACGTGAGCTGGAAGCCTCAGCGGGTGCGATGTGGGATGTTTCCAGGTGATGAGTAACAGGAGAAGCATCACTACAATGGTTTATAGCTTCACCACTTGCATTTATTGCAGGAAGCATATGCAATGCTTCTGTTGGAGAATGAGTTTCTTCTCCCGTGTTAGAAAGTTGTTGTTGTTGTTGTTGTTGTCGTCTATCTGTATGAGTAGCATAATCCTGATCTGATACTTCCTTTGGTCGTGCCATTACTCGTGGAATTGGACGGTGACCACGTCCCTGTGGTGGGCTAGCGGTATGTTCTCTAACTTGTCCTGTATTAACAGCACCAAAACCAGATGAATGATACCTATCATCACTAGAATCAATCATAACTACATCACTGTTGTTCAAGTCATCATGGTATATCACATTTCCTTCTCTATCTTCCCATTCATGTCCTGGAAAATGTTTCTTATATGGTAATGGTATAGATGATGACGGTGATTCTGCGCGTCTATGCATGCGGTTATGTTCATGATGTTCCCGTACTGGTTCACGTAAATGAGCAAAAATATCCCTCCGTTTCGGTGGTTTTGCCATTCTTTGAATAAATTTAGATTCTTCTTCCCGAGTGGCAAATCGCCTTCGCCGTGGTGTCCCTGTAGAAGTATCCATTGCTGTAGTATGACCACGTCTATTCATTCGGCGTTGAGTAGATGCTAATGTTGTTGGATGTTCCATTCCTCTCACCCCTCCTCCTCCTCCTCCTCCTGCTGTTGTTGTTGGTCCTTGCATGGGGAATGTGAGTGGGGGCGGTATGTTTTCCAGCGCCCCTTTACACAATAAAACATCCAGCCCGACATTTTGGATCATCTCCGCCACGTCGGCGGCGGCCACCCGCTGCACAAGATTTAAGAATTTAAAGCGGTTGAGAAGAATCGCATGTTCTGTGGCTGGCAGCTGTGAGAGATGGGCCAGAAGTGTACTGGGCTCAGTGTCATTAGACATAAAGACACAACAACCAGAAGAATAGGGAACAGGAGAAGTAGAAGAAAGAAAAAAAAAAAAAGAAATTAAAAACGGTTTTCCTTCGCTTTTATTTTTCTTCTCTAAATATTTTCTTTTTCTATTTGTTTTCTTTTCTTTTTTTTTT
>NW_021639845.1:378242-387461 GCF_002087225.1 Trypanosoma theileri
TCTCTCTCTCTCACCCACACAGACGCAAGCACTCTCAGTCACTATGGCCTTAGTTCTTCCTAACTCTCTCTTTTCTTCATTCATCTTTCTCATATAAATATATTCTTTTTTTTTTTTTTCTAACTATATGTTAGTTTTTTTTTTTTATTACTGCTGTTTGCACTCCTGTTGTTGTCCGCGAGAGTTGGAAGCCCCACCTCGGCCTACCGGTCCTCCACGACCTCTGTGTGCAGGTTTGCGTCTGTCATCTTCATCCTCATCCTCATCCTCATCGTCGTCCTCCTCATCGTCTTCTTCATCCATGTCAATATCACTGTCACCATCGGGGGCTTCGCCGGTATAGCAGTTCACAGCACAAGGAATAATGCTGGTGTGCAACAGTTGAAGCAGTTGCTCAATCTGTTCATCGTCATCTTCCTCCTCGTCGTCGTCATCCATATCGATGTCATCTTCCTCATCGTCGTCCTCCTCATCGTCTTCTTCATCCATGTCAATATCACTGTCACCATCGGGGGCTTCGCCGGTATAGCAGTTCACAGCACAAGGAATAATGCTGGTGTGCAACAGTTGAAGCAGTTGCTCAATCTGTTCATCGTCATCTTCCTCCTCATCATCTTCCTCATCATCTTCATCATCATTGTCTTCATTCTTCTTCTCGACAAAGATGTTAAAGAAGGAGGGACGAGAAACAGTTACAGTCGTCGTCTTGGCTCCCTTTCCACGTTTTCCACCAACCTTCTTTGTGACTTTCTCTACTGTCAGATTTTTCCCTTCCTTCCACGTGAGTGGGGAGCGGACAATGCTTACACCCTCATCCTTCTGCACAAGACCCAGCATCAGCGACTCTTCTTCAATGAACTCATTAGGTTCAAAAACAAAGACGACAGCAAAGCTTCCATATCCTCCTTCCACCACACCAGAGCGAATATCGGTCAAATGCTTAAGAAGATCCTTATCGTGTTCTTCAATCAAGGAAGCAGAAAGTAAGTGGTGTTCCAAAACACGAAGCCAGAATCCTGGAAGGCCCTTTACTGTATCCTTTTCTGTAGTAACAATATCAACTTTACCTTCATGCTCACTGGGGAAGCCCTTTTTAATTTCTTCCTCAGTAGGCT
Organism: Trypanosoma theileri; assembly: GCF_002087225.1. Classification (NCBI taxonomy): domain Eukaryota; phylum Euglenozoa; class Kinetoplastea; order Trypanosomatida; family Trypanosomatidae; genus Trypanosoma; species Trypanosoma theileri. The sequence continues at coordinate 379,358 of NW_021639845.1, forward strand.
CACTGGCGCCAGTAACTATTTCCTTACGACGTTCGTATAGTGGCACATAAAGTTCATCGTACTTGCGGCGTAACTCCATTTCCTTTTCTTCAAAGTTTTTATGGAGCTTTTCATATTCCTCATGGTAGTGCATAAGTACTTGTGCACGTTCACGGATACGCTCAGGAAGCTTATTCATAAACTCTGCGGAATAATTGGGATTAAAGTACTTCTGGTAAGATGTTGACATGTCACCATCGTGCATCATATCTTCTTCATCATGCTCTTGAGCCGCTCTGTGCTTTGCTGGCATTTTGGTCACTTCACCTCCCTTTCTCTTCTCTTTTTTTTTTTTTTTTACTTTCCCTTAAGGGTGTTACTTCAGAAAATAAAACAAAAATAAAAATAAAAATAAATCGAAAAATAAATATATAAACAGAAGATAGAAATAATATAAAAAAATTCTTTTGAAATCATATATATATATATATATATATATATATATATATATATATATATATATATATATATATATTCTTTTTTATAAGAGTCAAAGAAAGAAGATATCACTCCTTATTATTCGTACTTGCGCTTTCCTTTCTTTTTCCACAGAAGACATGTGTCACAACGAAAAAAAAAAATTGGGTCCACGCACACACAAACACAGAGAAACACAGACATGTCGTTCTATGTGTTGGTTCTCTTAATCGGTCTTTTCTTTATTTAACAACAGTTACTCCTCCTCCTCCTTTTTTTTATTGTTTTTTTTTTTTTCACCTTGTTCTACTACTACTTCTTCTTCTTCTTCAACACCTCTTTTTGTTCTTTTTTTTTTTCATTTTCTCTTTTTTTTTTTTTTTATATCACACACACGCTCTCTCTCTCTCTCTTTCACTTTCCACCAGTATCTCCATTATAAGGTTCCCTTGATGCTTCTTCAGAGTGCAGACCCCCTACACATACACACACACACACCTTATACTAATCCTCTCTTTTTCCCTTTCCTTCGTTGTTTCTCTTCACCTCGACTGTATATGTAATGTATCGGACTATGTTTACGAGAGTTGGAGGTAGAGAGAGAGAGAGAGAAAGACTGCGCATACCGTCATGTATCACCTTATCCCATATTCACCGCTTCATCCCCGTTTGTCTCCTCATCAGCGATGTGCTCCTCTGGTGCCTCTCCAATGATGTGCGTCTCCGCGTAGGCCCGTGTGCGGCGACGTTCGAGTGCCATGCGTTCCCGTGCAGCGCGGTAAATATCTTCGCGTGGGCGGAACTCCGTTTCGCGTGTGCGAAGATCCAAAATAGGCGCTGCGGCATATCCGAACTCTGCGGCCACACGTGTGAGATCCACGCGACGGGCATCGTAAACATCCGCGGGTCCCACCAGTGAGTAGAGCAGCATGGTAGCACGGTAGGCAGCGTAGGCGGCGTTTTGAATGGCAAACTGCTTCTTATGTAAGGACTGTATTCTCTGTACGGAGAGTAAATAGCGTGTGGTGGAGGGCAGTTGAGGCATAGGCTCAATGTTAATATTAAGTCGTTTTGCGGGTGTTTGGAGGTATGGAAGAGCCGCTTGTAATTCATTTTGGCGCAGTAAGAGTAGAATGTGTTGATACATGACTTTTGGAGGAACTGTTGAATTCACATTAGACGATGTCCCACCAGAAGTATTTGTATTCTTTGAAGAAGATCCTTTTGATCCTTTACGCTCCACTACAGGAGGAGGTGTACGGGAGCGGCGTCGCATAGCTGGATCCAGGGCTGCATCATTATAAGCAGCTGGTGTAAGAACATCACTGACAAATTGAGTGAAATTCACAATATCCACCATAATATCATATTGAAGAAAAATAGTACCCCTTTGAGGTACAAGACCAAAAGCAGAAAGTAACACCACTCGATCTTTTTTCTTATTATTTGAAGACTCCTGATTAGAAGATTCTGCAATAGTCTTGTCAAATTGAGCACATAGGCGTCGTCGATCTTCATCATTATCCTGTACAGAAGCGTAAGAACTACTGCCTTCATAATCTGTAAGTAATAACAAAGATGATGGCAGCTCCCCTAGCGCATACAAGACATCATACATGAATTGAGTAGCCTCTTTGGTAGCGAAATGTACCACAACACCTTGTCCAGAACGGAGATTCATTAAAATTGTATACAGTGTTTGAAATCGGTGAGTACCTTCCACAACACCGTAGTGCATTGTAACAGGGGAACGCATTATAGTAGTAGTAGTAGTAGTAGTGGTAGCAGCGACTTCTGTTTCTTGTTTATTATTGCCGTTACCGTTGCTAGTAGTATTCTTATCATTCTTATTCTTATTCTTATCATTCTTATTATTATTATTATTATTATTATTATTATTATTATTATTATTATTATTATTATTATTAGTAGTAGTAGTAGTAATAGTAGTATTGTTCTCCTCCTCCATAGTAGGAGCTGCTGTTGTTAAAATATCAGCCAGAGGAGCGAGGAGTGCGTTACGCGAGGGTGCAATCACAGCAGCCATACGCGCGTGGCCCAAACAACGCCAACGCTGTCGACACAACTTTTCAAAAAACTCTTGACTCTCTTCATCCTTCATAGACTTAAGAAATGCATTTGTACCAGTCGGTGATCTCAAAAGAACTGCATAAGCTCCAATGAATTTCCAAACAGCACTTCGTGCATCTACTGCGAGAAATGATTGAATAGAGGCAATTACAACCACTGTACGTTCACCAAGTTCCGTTGTCTCCTCATCATTATCATTAACAGTTGGATATGTTGGAAATCGAGAACCATCCAGAACGAGTGTATGTTTAATGTGGAATGTTTTCTTCATATAAGAGGCTAATGCGGTTGCGCTGGCATCATTTTCCACAAGAATTAATAGAGAGGCACCAAGCGAATTGGGTCCTACGTGAAGTGCACGTCTTTGTAATGCTGCCAATGTTACTACAGCAAAAACATCAAGACGCTCCACTATTTCCATTCGCTTTACATAAAATGCATCTTCTTTCTCCATTCCAACATGATCGTCATTATTGCCACTGCTGCTACTGCTAACACCAGTATTACTACTATTATTACTACTGAGATCCCTCACAAGACGTAGTTGATTCTGTCGAAGTTTACGTGGGGCGGTGGGGCAATGCTTCTGCACATACTCAAGCACTTCGCTGCATAGTGGTAAATCTACCTTTGATGTCTCTGCTGTTTCTTTTTCCTTGTTGAGACTACAACGTTGTTTTTGTTTCCGCTGCTGCAGCACTGGTGCCACCTCCTCTGCACGTTTCCGCTTCAAACGTTTCACATCCTCGTCATTTGTGGCATATCGCAGCAGACGCCGCTGTCCACGTGATAGGGAAGACATAGATGAAGACTAATCTATCTCCTTTTTCTTTTTTTTTTTCTTTACTCCTCGTTCGTTTTTTTTTTTTTATTTTCTTTTATGTATACACAGAATAACCAGAAATAAAATAAAATAAAATAAAATGAGACAATCCCACTCAAAGATGCAAGTATAAAACATCAATTCAAATTTTAACATCACTTGACAAGAAATATATATATATATATAAAGATGCAAAATACAAAAGTAAGTAAAAGAAAAAAGAAGGTGCTGCAACTCTTTACCCACCCACCCAACCCCCTTGTTGGGCTGAGCCCCTACAAAGTGTACAAAAACGAAAAAAAAAAAAAAAAAACAAATTCACATCATTTCATCATTGTGTATGTCAAACTGCACGCATTGCCACTACAGAGTCATTCTTTTCCACTACAGCAGCAACTTCTTTAACATCCCTGTCAGCAAGCAAGGCTGAGACGACGATATCTGCAAAAGCCCCATCCGCAGTCAAAGCAACAATATCCAAACAAGAAAGTCCTTCTCTGTTTAATACTGAAATATCAACACCATAATCCATTAAAAGAATAGCAGATGAAAGTATTAAATTCAGTAAAGCAAGACCACTTTCAGATGTTGTATCATCTTCAAGAAACTCTTCCATTACAACAAGTGAACTAAAAAGTACATGAAGAAGAGAAGAGCCTTCTTCATCCACCGTCCACCGAGCCATCGGTACTTCACGCAGCAATTCCTGTAGTGCAGGTAAGTTTAGTTTAGTCACCAAATACATCTCCTCCGAAAGAGAACCAGGAAACACTGGAAGTGTTATTGCTGTTGGTGGTGTATCCGTTTCAGATGCATCCATAGTATTAACAACTGCTGCTGTTGCTGCTGCTGCTGCTGCTGCCGCCATTTCATTTACTGTTTCCACAGATCCCATATCTCCTGATTTCAATAATTCAGCTACAACGGTTTGAGTAGATTCCAAAGGATGGAATAAGAGTTTATCTAACTGAGCATGCATTATTTTTGGGAGAGCTTTATAAATAGGTGCAGGTTCTCCTGCAACATAAGCATGTGAAGAAAGATGAGGCAAAAAACTTGATACATAAACACGAGAACTCAATACATGATTCGCTTCTTCAATGTAACTACGATGATATAATAAGCATGCTAGTAAACGATACTCTCTAAGTGTGGATAATAAATCATAGCAATCCTCTACACGTAGAGAGGAACCATATGTTACAAGTCGATAAGCTGCACGATGATCTTGGGCCTCAAGTGCAAGTACTAAAAGAGCGTATTCCATTGCCCGTGCGTAGACATCAGAGGCATTACTTAAACGTGAACGAAAATAAACAATAAGTTCATCTTTAAAAAGTTCCCATGAACGTTCAAGAAAAGTAGCGGCAGTAACAACACCCCATCCTGTTACTTGACGTCGTTCACCCTGCATTCGACGACTATTGTTTTCTGGTACGATAGGAAAAGTTTCATACGTCTCCAACCAGGCCTTCTGAAGCTCACCAGTGTAAGTGTTATATGGACAGCACTCCTCCCAATGGGCCCAGAAGCCATCATCATCATCATTATTATTACCATTATCATTAATATTAATATTATTATTATTATTATTATTATTATTATTATTATTATTATTATTATTATTATTATTATTTGCAACTGAGTCTTCAACTCCATGATGAGACTCTTTCTCTTCTCCAAGAGGTACATCTTTCTTTGTTTCTGATTTAGGTAAACTACTAGTAACATTAACAGATATATTAGCATGCCTTTTTAAGGTTTTTATTGCTAATAAAGATTTTAATTCAACGCTATAGTCTTCCGGTTGAGGTGGAATACATTCTGGTAAAAGTAGTAATAAATCTCTTGGATCAATGTGATCATTAAAGTGCAACATCGCTTCTTTTGGTCTACAGTGATGTAAGTATGCAAAACCTGCCATAACATGTAATTCTAATTCAATCCCTTGTAAATCAAGAGATGTACTATTACGTTGACTACCTAAAAGTTGGAAAGCCTCTTCCACCTTAAACCTCTCTACCAGATCAGCTAATTGATGACGTAATGAATGTAAACGTGCCATCCAAATTTTTGTTTTATTTGCAGCGTAGAGAAAATCTCCTCTACCTAATTGTGAACTAAATAAACACCCTGGTAATGGTAAACGTGCCGATACATTATCATCATATAAAGAACAAACATCACAATAACGTTCTGTAAATGCGAAAAGAAAAGGATGACGAACTACAAAAGATAATGCTTCATCCTCTAATTGAATGGTACGACCAAGTACCCTACCAGAAGGAAAAGAACGCATAGATACAGAGAATATAGATTGATTATACCGCATAAATACTTCTCCATCACCAGCTGCAAGAAGTGGTTGTCTTCCCCCACCAAGAGTAAGAACACCATAGGAATTTCCATCTGAAAGAGAAAGAAGACTATACTCTCTACGCATACCTATACAGGCAATACTACCATAAGTAACAAGTACCTGAGCTGGTTCAGGAAGTACAAGTTCCTGAGTAAGAATAGCCCGTGCATACTTTCCTTGAGATGCATCAAACTCAAATACACTAAGGCCTTTACCATTAAGTTCAGATGCGCAAATTACATGAAGACCTGAACGTTTAGAATTATTTTTTTGAGAATCTGAAACGTAAAAAGTACCAACACACTCTGCTATTGTTTGAATATGAGAGAAATTTACAGAATCCATCACTACAAGACGATGTTCATAGAGTACAAAAAGAAGATTATGTGTACGACTATGTTGAAGACGCTCAATTGTACGTTGTGAAGTAGATAATGCTATTTGACGTACAATACTAGTATAAATTCTTTCTGAATTTTGTGATGAGAGAGATGTTGAAGTAGGATTCTCTACATTCATAGTTTGACCAGATGTCGAGCTAACATTATCTTTTATATTGTTGTTATTCCTATCATGAGAAGAGTTATTTACTCCTAAAAGTGATGTATCAGACGCCCGTGCACCTTCCACGCAAAACTTTAATAACATACCCCTATTGGTACCAGTAAATATGGTATTAGCATGAGTATCAAAGGCTGAAATTTCTCCATCCTCTTCTGGTATTTCGTACAGTTTTACCAAATACTTCACCGCATGCATTAGTCTTCTGGAGACGGAATGAAAAACAGGAAACTAAAAAAAAAAAAAGAAATAATAATAATAATAATCCCTACACAGAGAGATATTATATACTCAAAACGAAAAAAAAGACACCAAAAATACGTGATTTTTTTTCTTTTTTCTCTTTCTTCTCCAGAGGCTAACTTCTGTAGGTATTAATATGTATATGTTTGGGAAAACTTGTTATTCGTACCTTTTTCTTTGTTTTTCCACCCCCCTCCCCCACGACCTGTGGGACTCTATTCTCCGTTTCTGTCTATATATATATATGTGTCTGTGTAACTCAATGTGTACCAGTGTATAACTATAAGCAGGTATGGACGTTTTCACACACCCCACCTACCGCTAAAACTACACCTTTACTCTTCCTTCTGAATGTTTACTGCTTAGTGATAGAGAGAAAATAAAGAGAGAAATATAAATGAAATTCCAACAGTAAATACAAACCAAAGATCATTTCTTTTCTTTTTTTTTGTCAACTTTGATTGCATAATTTAACCCCTCACCTACCCATCTCTCTTCAGAAGAATTATTCGTCTGGTTAAAAAATTTTTTTTCACCACCGAAACACAGATATTATATATATAATGTGAATACGGACAGTTTCAACAACAAAACAACAACAACAATAACAATAACAACAACAACAACGAGAGAAAGACTGAGCAAAGCGGCAGCATCAATCTTGCTTCCACTGAAACCCACACTTCAGACACTTGAAAAAAGTTGTCGCCGGCTCATCAGCAGAGCGCATCTGAATCTGTACGTAGTGTGCACGATCCCCATCACATGCCTTTTCATCATTCTGGCACTGTACTGTAATCACCTGTCCCCCATCGGCCTCTTCTTCTTCCTTCTTAACAGTCGTTTGTGCCGCATCACTGCTCTCCTCCACCACTTTGTTGTATTTGAGAAAAGAGTGATTCGCTGTGAGTGGCTGCGTGGAGGTGATGGGCGCCACATATCGGCAGCTCGAGCAGGCAAAGCGGTTCGTGGGGTGATGCGGCTCAATCAGCAGCAGTGTGCCGCAGAATGGACAGAAGAACATTTTTAAATCGGTAACACTTTACACAAAATAAAAATAAAAACAGTCTACACACAAAGAAGTGAGAAAGTGAGAGAATCACCCCTCTAAATCCTTCTATAGAAGGAAACTCCTTTCCTTTTTTTTTTTCTTATTTTTGGCTCTTCCAAACACACACACAGACAGAAATGTACACTCAAGAGAAATAAAAATAAAAATAAAAAAACAAGAAAAGAGAAAAGGGAAAAAAAAAGAAAAACATAACAAAGAAACAAAGAAAAAAAATAGTAATAATAATAATAATGGTTGTTTCCTTTCGTTAACTATTTCCACAAGAGAGATTTCCAGGTAACAAAGAGTATGAATTCACCACTCACACGTACACACATATTATTATAAATAATAATAATATCTGAACAGCTAGAAAAAAGCATATATATATATATATATATATATATATATATATATATATGCGTACGCACGTGTATGTAAAACAAAAACGTATCAATCACATACGCTTACACACACAGAGAGAAATAGAGGTGGAAAAAAAAAAAAAAAAACGCAGAGA
>NW_021639845.1:387932-389287 GCF_002087225.1 Trypanosoma theileri
TTTTTTTTTTTTTTTTTTTTTTGTTTGATTGTTTAGTGTTTTGTTTCTACTAGCGTTCTTGGTTCCTTGGAAAAAAAGATATTAGGAAAAGAATGAAAAGAAAGGAAATCGAGAGAAAAAAGGTAATAAAAGAAAAAAAAGGGTTAGCCAAATAAGAAAAATATACACATAGATACATACATAGAAAGGAAAGAAAAAAAAAAAACATGACAAAAGCCAATGTATGCAAAAGGTAACACGGAGGTATTTTCTTTCATTTGTGATATCAAACTTGCTTTTCCATCAACAGACCACTTGTACACACACATACACACAGACACATGGACTGAGGCACAAGCACAAGCAGAAGCGCACAAACACAAACACACACAGAAAGAGATAGGTTTATAGAACATTTCATCAGCAGCATTCATCTTTAATGGAAAAGAAAATGGCTGAAACAGCTACTGCCTTTTCTGTTTTTTTTTTTTGTTTTTTTTAAAGACATCCAGTAACTAAAAAAAGTAGAAATAGAAGAAAATGATAAGAATAATCCCCACCACAGCTGGTGGTCCATACAGTCGCAACAATCGCATTCTATTCATATGTACAGTCTTTTTATAAAAACGGGAGCTCTGATCTACTAATTGAGCACTAAATTGATTCATCGTTTCAAGTTTCTCACCCCGCGTCATTAAATCTTCAAGATTTTTGCGCATTACAAAATGAACATCTGTGAGTTCCTGTCGCAATGCATCGTAGTGTGGATTTACCTGACGGCGCTGTCCAGTCCCCTGCTGGGCTGCTCCTGTTCCACCAATTAAAACATTATCACCACGTTTATCCTGCTGTACTTGTAGAATGAGTTTCTGAAGTGTGGTATCAAACTTAATAAACTGAAATGGTCGTACGGTTTTGGCTACAATCTCCGTAACAGAATACATACGCATAAATTCTGCAAATACCAAATCAAGTAAACCACATGCTAAACGATTTGTAGCTGCAATATCACCTGAATTTCGTAAAAGTAATTTATTAACAGCTGTAATAATTGTCAAATCTGTAGCAGCATCTTGAAATGCAAAATAAATACAATCACGGTGATCAAAACTTTGATAATAGCAACCTTTAGCATCTTTTCGATCAGCTGTTGCTGCAGGACTTTCCATACGCTCTAGAATACGTTGTTCTTGCTGTCGAATCTGGTTACAGTTGGCGTAATTCTCGTCGGTGTAGCTACAGAGAGGGACATGATCGTGAGTGCGGGCAATGAGGACCGCAATGAAGCAACCCTTAGAGGCCATTTAACCAATTTTTTTTTTCTTTTGTTTATGATAAACGACAGCAGAAAAGAGTATGCAGAAAAAAATTCTTTT
>NW_021639845.1:390357-397476 GCF_002087225.1 Trypanosoma theileri
TTTTTTTTTTCTTTTTTAAAAACGGCACAAAACGAAGAAACTAAAGAAGAAGAAAAAACGAATAAATACAATCAAAAGAAATAAATGTAAAGAAACACCCAAGAGACATTGTGATCACCAGCCCTAAAGTTCTATCTGAGAATCCATGAGAGACTTAAACACCAACACCACGACCAGTAGAACGAAAAACAAAGAAGCAATAAAAAAAAAAAAAAAAATCATTCCCCAAAAAACAAAATAAAAAAAAAAAAAACATTATTTAAACACTAATACTGTGAGGATAATACATGAGACACACCCGCATCAAAAACATCGTGAAAGACCTCTTCCGCGTACAGTACACTTAACTCAAATAATTCATTCAAACTTACCAAACCAAGTGTATCCCAACTAATAAAAACATCATCTACAATTAATGAAGGACTGTTTGAAGTCGCATCAAAGCATCTCTGTAGTGACTCACGTACTTCAGGAATAGAGGAATAAATAAGCACAAAATCATCCCCTTCTTCTCGATGAAAGTCTGAGAAAACACCAGTGGGTTTTGTGTACACATTAATTCCGCAGACGGTATGCATTGTCTCAGAAGAGAATAGACCAACTCGCCCATTCACAGGGTGAACCTCCACTGGTTCCACAAACACCTCGCGTAGATACGGCCGTTGATTACGGTAAATGTAATCTTCAAAGCCTGGCGGTGACGGCAGAAACGGTGGCTTATATGGATTCAACTGATAACGGAGAAACATTCGGTCGTGCATTTCCATACTTGGTATTGGATCCTCTGTGATAGTAGAGAATTCATAGGAGCCCAAATGGGAAATACGTTTACGATGTGTGCATAGATAGCGTTCATCGCTGCCTCCACTTAACAATGGAGGTTCCCGGTACACACACCAGTTACCATTATGTTCCAGTGATCCAACTATTGAGAAAGGAAGTGGTTCTTCCATGCATGTGATCTCAAACAGCGGTGTGATGAGTGTCTGCGGCTTTTGTGGCATAAACCTTCTTTTTCTTCTCCACTCCCAATGAGAACTGCACTCACTTTATAATGCCTGATTAACTGAAAAAAAACAAAGAAAGAAAAAAAGTGAAACAAGTCAATGCATGAAAGAATAAAAAAAAAAAAAAGAATATCAAACGTGTCCAAATAAAACTGAGTGGTACACACACACACACAGACACACAGAGAAAAAAATAAATAAAGAAACGGGAAGAAAAATAGGAAAACCAAAAAAAAAAAAAATAAGTAATGCTGTACTTCGTTTGTCGTGAAAAAAAAAAACATAGACGTGCATGTATCATTTTCTGTACATCTCCGTGCATGTGAATACCCCTGGAGGTCCATAACCAAATCATGCAGTGTCCTATTTGCGGAAAGAAGGGGGAGCGAAACAAGTAAACAAACATACAGAGACGCATACCACATAATACCAATAAAAGAGATAAATACAAAAAACAAAGAAACGAACAAAAAAAAAAAGAAAAAAGAAACAAACAACGAGCTCAGCTCTAGTATGCTTTCTTTGGTTGGATTCATTTAAGTCCTTCTCCACTTCGGTCTTTCTCTCCCACAACTATAGTTGCTGATAAAAGTTCACCATCTCTAGAGAAAACAACGGGTATGGATGCCGACGGTCGTACATGCCTAGCAACAACAGCATTAAAAGCAGCTAACTCAGTTACAGCATATCCAGCGAATCGTACCAATTGATCTCCTGCACGTAAACCAGCAGCGTGAGCTGGACCTTCTTGTTTAAGATCTGTACTACTGTTCACATACGTTTCAGTAACCTCATGAACTGTCAAAGTGGTTCGACCAGAATCATCTCGACCAACCGCAACACGAAAGCCAAGATAAGGTCTTGTAGTGGTTGCTAAGTGTAAAGCCCTTGTTGGAGTAGATGCACCTGAACGTGGTGCTGGTGATAACATAGGTGGAAGAGGACATGGTCCACTATTCTCATCTTCCTTGAAATTATCATGACTATGTATTAATGGAGGTGTCGACATAACACCAGAAGGAACACCTTTTTTCCGATCAAATCCAGGAGAACGCCTTGCTGAGGATGAAGCAGATGATGATGCTATTGGTTTATTACAACTTTGACCACGAGAAACAGGTGCACGCCACGATATTGGACGACTACGTTTCGTTTGCATATTCTCTTCCTCCATAGATAGTTTAGGACATGCCTGTCGTTGTGTTCTCTGTGGTGTGGCTGTTGAAGAGAGTGGGAGATCTGATCGACTGCGTTGTTTATTTGGTGTTCCAAATGTTCTCTCTGTTGTTACGGTGGATCTAGCTGGTGATGTCTCTGCTCCTATACTGCTGACTACAGTCATATTAGAATCTGCTACTCCATCTGCTAAAACTCGTAATTTTAAATGACGCTGCCATATTCCAGGGGACATTAATTCTAATAAAACGGCAGCATGTTGTACAAGCCATATAGCTGTTTGTGGTTTACAGAGACTTCGTAGAGGCAGTGGTACAATCATTGGAGCTCCTCGTGTAGATATCTTTCTTCCACTTCCCTCTAATTCTGTATCACTATGAGCTTTAATAGAGTCAAACATAGCTACTAGATCAAGAATAAGTGGAAGTACCTCAGCTCGAGTAGCAGGTGGAACAAAGTTAAGCCATCGTAATGAGGTACGATCTGTTTTTCCAAAGCTTCCAACACTATTGCTGGCATTACTACTAATACTATAGTCTAAAGAAGTAGGATTTACATTTGTGAGAGGTTCATCTAATTCAACTCCTGCTTGTCTCGCAGCAGCAGTAAGTATAGTTTGAAGACGTTGTGTAGTTCGATCAAATTCATCCGCTAAACAGCATGATGATACACTTGTGATACTCGTAATACTTTTTCTTCGTTCTGTTGGCACTTTTCCTTCAGCAAGAGAAGTAATAGGAACCACTCGAAATACAGAAGAATCTCCACCAGTAGAACAAAGTGACATACTAGCACTTCGTTCACTTCCTTCCATAGTAGGTTCAACGATAGGTAATTGTAAAGTACGTTCATTTGCAGCCATGATAAGATTTCTGTGTTTTCCACAACGTACAGCTGTAGCTTTAAGTGCTCTTAATACCGATCCAACTTGTCTTAACATTGCAACTTCACTATGGTTAGCATCATCATCAAAAAACAACATAACTCTTTCACGATTAGCATTATTTCCACCTCTATTTCGTGGAATAGAACTACTATTACTACTACTACGGTGATTTAATACAATAACATCCGTTGGATCCCGGTAACCAGCGAGTAAACACTCTAATGATTTTTGGATCTGTAAATGTTGAATTTCAGTAAGAAGAGTCGCATTTTGACTCTCTACTTCATCATGTTCAAATGCCAATTGAGCAATTCCCATTTCTAACTGTTCTTTTTCGTCACGAAGTTCAGATACGGTTGCAGTACTATCCACCGCATTTTGTACAACAATCCATTCACGATGCATTGTTGTTTTCTCATCTTCCATACGAAGGAGTTTTGCTTCAAAAAGAGCAAAACGATACCATTTAAAATAAACTCGTTCTCGTAATTTAGCTTCATCTATTAACATAGATGAAAGAGTTTCAACAAGAATTAAAGCTTGACGTGCTTCTTTTTGACGTTGAAGAAATAATTGCCATTTTTTCATATAATCTCGACATTGTTGACGATGATGTGTTTTCATTAATTCTTCTAAGAGCCAATTTGCTCGTTTCCGCCATTGTTTTTTTGATACAGTAGTTGTCAAACGATGCCAAATAAATCTAGCATCATCAAACTTAACATCACAAAAAGATAAATACAAACGATTAAAGGCTGCTGCTTGTAAAACAGCACGCCGAGTCTCAGTTGCATAACGGTGCCAACTATAATAGTAACGTTGCATGAGACCATAACGATTAATACGATTAAGAGCATTACCTATTCCATTTGAAAAGTTGGTTACTTCTTTTTTTTCATCCAAAACTACAAATAGATTATTGGCACGTTTTTCTAAAGTAGAAAGATCAACATGTTCCCGTAATACCATAGAATTTGCATTTTGACGTTGCCAACGTCTAAAGTAAATTCCAAGTAAACGTTCCTGTTGAAGTGATGCTAAAAAACATACTTTTCGTATACAACGATAACGTGCCACACGTCGTACACTCCATCTTTCCCATCGCCCAAAGGATTTTTGTAGTAATAACTTCATATAAGAGAAAGACATGGCGATAGATAATCTTATTTTTTCTTTACGTAGAAATTCTGGAAGTTCTTCACCATTTTGAGTTACAGGACGATGTAAGATATTTCTAAAAATAGTTTCACGTAATCCACTTCCTGCAACTAAATTTTGCAGTGCTACAAATTGTTTATCCAAGGTACGTAATTGACGTATATCGGTGATAGACTCACCTTCAACATCCTCTAATAAAATAGAAGTTACAGTAGACATAACAGGCATAGGTGAAGTACTTGTGCGTCTTTGTAATCCTGAAGATCCCACAGAAAAAGATAACTCCCGCTCAACAGAATGAGATGTACTTCTAACGCCTTTTCGTTTAGAAGGAGAATTATTCATTCCATGGGTACCAGTAGAAGTAGCAAACACACACAATTGATTCATTGTCTCATTCTTCAACATTGGTACTATTATTGGGTGGGTTATGCTAAGATCACGCCAAGCGTGAACTTGTACAATACTTGGATGTAACAAATCATAAACAGAAAAACATCCATCGGCGCTACCAATCCATAATAAACACCGTGATTCATGAACAGCAAGACCTGTTAATGGAGCATGAGAACGATGAATAGTACGAATCATTCGTCCAGAAGGTAATGCAAACATTCGGGTTGTACCATCACGAGATCCACTCAAAAATAAACGATCCCACGCTAATGCCAAACACGTTATCGTCTGTAGATGTTCACGCTTTATTGGCCATAAAAGAACACCTCCTTCCACATCTTCATTTCCAAAACCATGTGTAAGGGCAAGACGACGGCTTATTGGGACATCTCCAAGAGCTTTCATTAATTCTTGAAAGACATCACTAAATTGTGATACACGAGATTTTTTGCTCTTTTTCACTTTTACACCTTTTCGTCCTTTTTTCGATTCTTCAGTTCCTGCCACTATTGCCGTAGAGGCAGGAGTAGCATTAGCATTTCCATTAGCATTAACTCTAGTATTTCCACGTATTGGACTCATTTGCCTTGGAACACGTGTATTAGGTAAGTTTTCACGATCTGAGGTATCTTGATCATCATCATCTTCATCCTCATCCTCATCATCTGTGCTACTCTCCGTTTCTACTTTGTCTGTACGTCGTAACAAATTGAGATGCGGTGTTCGCACACTTACATCAGCACTATGGGGTCTTGCTGTTAGCGAGCGCCGTCCAGTTGGGGACTCCGATCGTGCACGCGTTGCGGTGGGACGTCTTCCTGTTATTCGTGAGGATGGATTGGAGGATGTGGCCCGTGTGGTTCGTGGTGTTTTTGCGAATACTGCAGGGGAAGTGCGTCCGGCGCGTGGGGTTACGTTGGATGAGACTGCTGTGGTCCGCACTAATGTATTGGAACCTCTACGATCAGGTTGTATTTGTTTTAACTTTAGAAGGCTTATTTTTGGCTGCCGTTGTTGTTGTTGTTGTTGTTGTTGTTGTTGTTGTTGAGATGATGATGGTGGTGGTGGTGGTGGTTCTTGTCCATTTAAACACAATGATGATGATGATTCTTTTTGTTTTGTGACTTTTTTACTTGTCTTCTTTCGCGCGGTGGATTTTCCAATGATCTGCATATTCTCTATTAATGACCACATCCTCAGTGAACCATCATCTCCTCCACTAAAAATAAAAGCCCCGCCGATGGTGGCTGCGAGAGCCGTCACCCCGCAGCGATGACCCTTCAGACGGCCAAGGCACTCTAATGTCACTCCATCCCATTTGGCAATAGTACAATCAGAGGAGGCGGTTACAAATACAGATGCACGGGGAAATCCAATCATTTCATCAGATCCCAATACAGTTGTCATGGTTACAGATACCATACATGTTATTGCCGAGGTATGCGCACGGGTACTTTGACATTCTTGAAAAGTAACAGCATCATAGACGCGAAGAAATCCGTCTGAATATCCGGCAACAACGCGATTGTGACCAATTTGAAGAAGTGAAGTGACCAAAGCATGTGGTTTACGACCTATACGATCTATTGCTCGATCTGGTAACATGGTAGGACGAATTTCTATACTTCCATCACTTCGAGCTAACCATAAATTGCTCTGTGTACCTTCTAGTGGAAGAGCATGTGATGATGAGTTACCATTTGTACTAGTTCTTCTATTAGGGTTGCTATTGCTACCAAATTCAACACCTAATTCTGTCTTACTTAGGCTTTCTCGACGTTGCTTAACTGAGACATCTCTTGTTGTTGTTGCTGTTGCTTGGTGGATTGTCTCTGCTGCTGATGTACGTACAACTACAGTGGTGGCACAACGGAAGGCTCCATTGAATTGCGCCACAAGTGACGTCTCATTATATGCCATAGTAAACCCAATAATATCAATAACAATAATACTAGTAATTACACCAACAATAGTAATAGTAATCGTAACAGTAGTAGTAGTACTAGTACTAGTAGTAAAGTAGTACAAAGAAAATTTCAACAAAAAAAAAAGAAGAAAAGAAAACGTGGAAAGAAGTAATTTCACTCTCTATGGCAAGACCTGCGGGCCAGGGGGGAAAGACAAAAGCAAATTACTTTTCCCTTCCGTTCTCTGTCTTTACTTTTCTTAGATAAGAAAGGCTATCTATCAGCTAAAACTTCAGTTGGGTTCGTCAAAAGCGGACCCTTTTCACAGAGATAGGAATTCACAAATAAAAAAAATAAAAATAAAAAAAGGGAACAAAATCGGTGGAAAAAAAAGTCAGTGAAGGAAACACTCTTTGGGTAAAGAGAGAATATTCATTGACATCTCCCAACGCAATAAGCAAATGGAAAAGAAGAAAAAAAAACTTTGGTTTGAAAGAATCTCCAGTAAAAGAAGCAGGGGAAAAAAAAACAAGAAGAAAAAAAAAGGTAAAAAAAAAAAAAAAAAAAAAAAAAAAAAAAAAAAAAAAAA
>NW_021639845.1:400396-434215 GCF_002087225.1 Trypanosoma theileri
CAATTGGGAGAAAAGAGACAGTTCACCGCTATATTATTATTTTTTTTTTTTTTCCTCCACTCCTCTTTTCTCTTCGTTTTGACCTTTTTTTTGAGCGTCTGCGTCTCTGTGTATACGCAGACGGCGCCCTCGTCCCTTTCAAGTGTAGAATAGATTACTTACTCGCGGTGATGCAAGATACAACACCCACCCCCACTGCGATTCTACGATCAGAGACCCCAGCCAGCGCGAAGGGAATAAAAAGAAAAGAGAAGAAGGAAATCAATTTATAAAAACAATATAAAGTAAGAAAAAAAAAAAAAAAGGACCACCCCACCTCTTACTACGGTGAAAAGTCCTAGTATACTACCTTATATTATTGTGTATATGTATGTGTGTGTATGTGCGATACATAAAAAAAAAAAAAAAAATGAACAGAAACAAGAAGAAGAAAAGAAAAAAATGACAAAAAATAAAATAAAAGAGAAACTGATTATAAATCAATTTAGAAATAACCTTTAGGAATAGTCAGGATGAAAGAAAAAAAAAAAAATGAGTAGATGCAAGAAGGTGAAAAAATAAATAAATAAATAAATAAATATAACGAAGAGTGAAGAAAGGGGGGAGAGAAAGGGGGAAATTGCAAGAAATTCCTTACTCCGGTTTCCACTCTGGTACGTATTGCCAACCACAACCAAGGAGGTGATTACCACTAAAGGCAATTAAAATAATAATAAAAATATATAACAAACAAACGCATATATATATATATATATATATATAATTTTTGTTTCACAAGGGAAAGATGGCTATTTATAAGTGGAGGGAAAGAAGAGGAGAAAAAAAAAGACAACCAATCATATATTGGTCTCTGTTCATTTTACTTTCAGTTTTGATTTCATTTTCTCGTTACATTGTTTATATAAATCTTGGCTCATGCGTCCAATTCAGTTTTTTTTTCTGTTTTTTCTCGTATTTGCAATTGCCGTTATCACACGACACGTTCTCTTTTTTTTATTTTTTTCAGCTTCTTTCAATCTGTTTCTCTCCCTTCCTTCCCTTCTGTACTTTTCTTGAACTTAATTCAAAAACAAAAGAAAAAAGAAAAAAAAAGGTTACGGGGTTATCTCCATTTGTTGTTATGATGAGATGGTCTCATCGCACGTACACACACAAACATATTAACCCCACCCATACATTACTTTGTATCTTTATCTCTTCTCTCTCTCTCTCTCTACATTATTCTTCTGGGGCTAAAAAGGGTTTCATGTATTCTGGCGTATATGTAAAAAAATTATGTGAAAGCGCCTCACGTGCTGTTAATCGTTGAGACGGATCACCGTGTAGCATCTTCTTTAAAAGATCATACAGCCAAAAACGTTGTTGCATCATTTCATCCAAAATAGATTTAATCGGGGTCCCTTGTTCACCTCCTGCCGCAGCCGCTACTTCCTCTGGGGTTTCCCCTACAGAGGCTGTGGGACTTAAACCCACCGCAATACGTTTCTCCTCAGTTGAAAGCATACATCTACGCACCAACTCCGCGAGGGTACGATATTGAAAATAGCATCGCCATTCCACAGGCTGTGCATTTTCACGGCGGGCAAGATATTCATTTTCATTTAAAAGACGAAAGGAAGGAGTAGGTTTTGATTTATTATGAGTTTCTTTAGAGTCACTACCTAGTGTACTCTCACTGTAAGGTTCAGAATCTTCGACATCATAGTAGTTAAGGGTGTGTTTTCCTTTCTTTAAAAGTGAGTTTGGTAATGGTCCAAGCATTTCTTCCATAAGGTAAAGTTGATGATAATCACAGCTACCCGGTAACAGTGGAAGACCAAGCAACAATTCTGCAAGTAAACATCCTGTTGACCATATATCAATTGGTGGTCCATAACCTGCAGCAAGAATCACTTCAGGGGCACGATAATATCGTGATTGAAGATATGTGTATATACCCTCTTCAACATAACTACTACTACTAAAGTCTATCAGTTTAATATGAAGAGGTGGTATAATAGAAGATTTTGCAATACTTCCACTCTTACTTCCAGGTCTCAGTAAACTTTTACTATTACTAGTACTTGGTCTTTTATCCCGAGACATCACAGGATGAACACGAAGAGCCGACGGAGCAGGTAAAGATCCCTCCGTCATATTAGATGTAGATGCATCAAGCATATTACTCATTAAACTTCTCTTTACTGAACGTCCCAGAAGTACACCAGAAGATTCCAGCAATACCTTTGCCCTATCACTACCACCACTACCACCACTTCCACCACCAGCAGCAGCAGCAGCATTACTTGTACTACTACCAGAAAGAGTAGTTGTACATGAAAAGCAAGAATCAAGTGTTAGTAATACATTTTCAGGTTTAATATCACAATGAACAACATGACATTCTTCATGTAATAGAGTTAATGCAGATAAAATTTTTCGTCCAATAGCTTGAATATGGTACATAGGAAGTCCCTTAAAACCATTCGCTTGCACATATTCAAAAAGATTAGCTCCATAACGTTCCATTACAATACAGTGATGTCCATAACAAACTCCATGAGCATAAATTTTCGCCACATATTGACAACGAGGATCTGAAACTGGAATTCCAATACTAGGAAGTGTTGATTCATTAGATTTGAGTCTTCCAGTATTAGAATGTCCCTGTGGAGCCGTTTGTGCACCAATATGTACTAACATTTCTGCTTCCATTACAGATTGTTGTTCAAATAAAGCTCGACTTTTTACAACTTTTACAGCTACTAAAGCAGGATGTGTTGGTACCATAGATGGATCACTAAAAGGGATATATTCATGTGAACATTGCCAGTATTGAAAATCTTCACCTTCAATTTCACTTGGATGTAAAAAACGACGATTAGCAATACGTAAATCTTTACATAAAAAAACTTGACCAAATGTTCCAGCCCCAAGAAGATCAACTACTTCTAACCATCCCATTAAAATCATTCCTACATAAACAACTAGATCATCATTTTCATTATCAACACGACGACTTACCCCATCTATAGTATGAACTTTACTTTTCCATAATCGCATTTGAGTAAGTGCACGATGAGGAGTTGCAGATGATGGTTCATCTTTTAATTTTGTTGGTAAAGGAAGAATTCCTGTTGTACCATCTTCTGCCGCAATAGTTTCTGCAGCTTCTTTATAAACAGAATGAGATACAGAACGTGAAGAATATTTACACAAAGAATTCTCTTCAGCTGCTACTGAAGTACCAATAGTATGTACTCCAGGTATTTCAGTAGCAAGTTTTTCTTCTTGTTGCTGCGAAGTTTTATCGCGATCATCTCGAAATTGTGTTGAAAGAGGTTGAGATATTATCTGTCCATCATTATTTCCATGTCCTTGCTTTAGCTGTTCATTTATTTTTCGGTATACAAATCCTGCAAATAAAGTAGTTTGTAATAATGGACGTCGTTCAATCAAGGATATAATAGTAGGATCTGCAGCCATAGTAAAACTCCGTTGTAATTCATCATGTTGTCGATTCGTGCAACCATGAAGAATTGGGGATACATGAGATACAATTTGTCTGTTTGGATGTTTAAAACCCCACTGTGATCCCAGACTATAATAACCAGATGGTAATCCAATATTTGTTGACGGTGATAAGGTAGAATGCATTCTTAAAGGAGGTAAATGTCGAGGTGTACTATGAGTAGATTCTACATGTGATTTATTATCTTCTTCCCCCTTTAAAAGAAGGGACTCATAAATATCATAGACGAGTCGAAAACGCCTCATATGGTTTTGATCATGTAAAGGCTTTAATAAGGAATGATTTCTATCATCAGCATCAATACTATTCCGTTTAGCGACATCAGCGTTAATGTCATTCTTCTTCTCATGATTACTATCATTATCAATATCATTATTATTTTTACTAACATCATAATCAACAATATTAGTAACGGGATAAACTTTCTTTGGAGGTTTATTACCAGAAACATTTGCTCCAGGAACCTTTTCTTCTTCATCGTCGTCTTCTTCACGTATCAACATGGTTGCTACCGAGTCCACATGACCAAGAACAGGAAATTTCCATGTTGAAAAGGGTTGAACACCGGGTGTAAAATTTTTTGAAGAAGAAGAACTACTACGACGAGGAGAAAGTGTAGGTGTAAGAGTACATTTTCTCTCTAAAGGAGTGATATCTGCATTAAAACTTCCACTGCTTTCTAATTGAAATGCAGAGGAAACTCCAGATCCATTATGTAGGGGTTGACTAGATGTAACTTCACTTTTCCCCATATCCGTATCCATATGAATATCACTAAGGGGATAATTATCTCCTCCCACTCCAGCCATTTGCGCTCCAGAAATAAACCTCTCCATTTCTTCTCTCGGATAGGAAGGAACATTATGAATATTTATTTCCTGTGTACTACGAACAACCGGTATACCATGATTCTCTGAAATTAATCCTGGAAAAGGATGTGCCGAAGAAGGTAAACCCGTATGTGTGGAAGAAGAAGTATCACCACTAAAATGTCGACGCTGATGTGATAAGGAATTACAAGAGGGTCTTGGTACTGCCGCCCGACACCCTTTGGAACGCATAGACGAAATATCGCTAACGGAAAGTGAAAGGCGATTAAGTACAACATCACGGTGACCAACATCTACTTCATATCTATACATCCAGTCCTCTTCGAAATGATGTCCCAAGGGAGCTGATTTAGACAATGTATTGTTTTCCACTTTGGAAGAATCACAAGAAAAAGGATCATAAGTTGCAGGAAGAGATTCAGTATGGGAATGTTTCTTTTCTACATTATCACAGGAACGAAGAAGTTTTAAACGGCGTGCAGCCTTACGTCTACGGGCAGGCTTGCATGACGGATCCCTCTTCTCTAATATCATTATCTGTGTATCTCTTGCCTCATTTTTTGTTTCTTCATCCCTTTTCATTTTATTTTTTCTTTTCTTTTCTTTTCTCTCCTTAAAGACGACAAAGTAGCCACTACGCGCCCTTTATTTCTTATGTTGCTTTTGTTTCTTTTTTCTTTGTTCTTTTTTTTTTTTTTTATCTTTATTTTATCCTTGTTAGTTTCCTTTATAAAGAAAACCAACTCTAAAAATCAAATTTCAATTACAATTTCCCCCAATAACAATCACTAGGTGTAAGAGACTAATTATATCCAATAATGTACCTTGGACGTTTTGTAATTAGTCTCACATACACACACCCACACACGGACACAATAGGGTTTTTTTTTTTTTCTTTCTTTCTTTCTTTCTTCCTGCCCCTAAATATTGTCCGTGACTACAGCGACGAAATCGCTCAGAAAAGACTCTGTGTCGTTAAGAGATCACATAAAAGAAAGAAGAGAAAAAAGAAGAGAAAAAAAAAAAAATAACAAGATAATTATCTCAAAACAGTAAATATATAAAACGAAAAAAAAAAAAAAAAACAAGAATCCTTTTACATTTTCTACACCACGGGAAAAGAGAAATCAATTTTTAATGAGACATGTAAAAGAGATATATAAAAAAAAAGTGGTAGCAATGATGCAGAGAAAAGAAATAAGCAGTAACTATCGACGCAGAAAGAGCAAAGGAAAACAAATAATAATAATAACAATAATAATAATTAAGTCAAGAAAGGTGTTTACACAACCTCCTTTTTTAAATAAATCAACGTAGTTTGTTTTTCCTGCACTAGTTTTCAAACGGACTCTCATTGCAGTTCCTCTTAATTCCCCAAGGAAGTAGTAGAATTAGCACCACTATCTTTATTATCAGAATCAACACTACTACCAGAGAGAGTAGTAGTAGTAGTAGTAGTAGTAGAACTCAATGGATCTACTGTTTTAGCTGCATCTTGGCGTTGTTTGAGGATACTTTTTATATAGTACTCACCAGCTCGGTATGAGCTTCGCACCATAGGCCCTGATGCACAATACAAGAAACCCATTTCTAAAGCCTCCTTTTCCCACATTTCAAATTCCTTTGGATGTGCATAGCGACTGACTTTTAGACGTGTACGTGCGGGTTGCAGATATTGACCAAGGGTTACGGCTGAAACGCCAGCAGTACGCAAATCCCGCAACGTTTGTCTCACTTCTTCTTCCTTTTCACCAAGTCCTAACATAATACTACTCTTCGTAAGCATTTCACCCTTCGTAAAAGTGTTTACGTGTTCGAGTACTTTGAGTGACTGTCGGTATGAAGCTCGACGATCACGTACATTAGGTGTAATGCGTTCAACACATTCAATATTATGTGCATACACACTGAGTGGTGAGGTAGCGACCATCTCAACAAGTTTAAGGTCACCATGAAAATCACCCACCAAAGCTTCAAGAAGTACTTTTGGATTTTTCTCTTTAATAGTATTAATACACCGTACAACATGGGATGCCCCACCATCTGGTAAATCATCACGATCCACCATGGTCATGACGATGTAATCAACTCCCATTTCAGAAACGGCATCCGCCACTTTTTCAGGTTCCTGAGGATCAAGTGGTGGAGGTTTGCGGCTTGTCAATACAGAGCAAAAGCGGCATCCACGTGTACAATGTGTTCCCATCACCATAATAGTTGCGGTGGCAGTTCCTTCCTCCTCATCACCACCCCAACATTCACCAATATTTGGGCATTTGGCTTCTTCACAAACCGTCGCCAGTCGTTTTTCCCGCATAGATCGACGGATTTTATTAAACCGTGGTCGTTGTGAAATACCTTTTGCAACTTTTAGTTTTAGCCACGGTGGTAGTGGCTCCTCACCGCGCTTTAACGGTCCAATCGCCGCGGCAGTGGGTGGGAGACCTTCGGGGAGATCAAAGAAATTCTCCAGTGAGTTTTTACCAGTCGTATCATTCGCCAATCGCTCACGAAACTTCTGCAGGAATATTTGTTTATGCAGAGGATCGCTCTTAGCTTCACTCACTGACTTTGATGATGCGTTATCGTCTTTAGGGGTTGTCGTTGGAGTTGCAGCTATTGTAGAGAATACTCTGCGAGATAGTGCCGTTGAACCCCGGTAAAACATATATATTTTTGTTGTTGTTGTTGTTGTTGTTATTGTTGTTGTTTCTCTTTTGTATTTGCTCTTTTTTTTTTTTTTTTTTTTTATTGCTTTCCGTGGGGATTTACCCAATCGCTTCGGTTTATTTTGTTTTTGTTTTGCTTTTTTTTTCAGTATTTATTTGCCTCTCTTATCCTTCTTAACTTGTTAACTCCTATAGCAAGTCTCTTTTGATTGAGAGAGAGAAAGAGGATTAACCTATTATACTATGGGTCCCTTAACTTGAAGAAAAAAAAAGAATAATAAGAATAATAATAATAATAAATTACAAAAAAAAAGAATTAATAAAAGAAACAAAGTAAGAAGTTTCTTAGTATGCTTCACATTAAGAAATAAAGATTAATACAGTTTTAATTGTTTATAAATCATTGCAAGTGTCTACTAATATATCAAAATTATATACATACATGTATAACTTTTTGGAAAAAGCACGTAACTGTATGTGTTATGTACATCAAGATGCATCTAATGAGTTCTTCAGTAAAGGTCACCTTGCAAAAAGGGGGGAAAAAAAACAGCATCCAAAGACAGGTACAAATAAAAGAAAAAAAAAATAAACAAATAGATAACTCCACATAAACAGCATTAATAAAATGCTGTTCCTTTCTTTCTTTTTTTTTTCTACCGTTTCTTCGGTAATATTTCAATCTTGGCCACATCTTTTATTCCTTGTGATGCTAAATTCGCAATGATACGTTCTGTTATGTTTGGGTCATTGTCCCTTATATCCAAGTCGTTCTTTACCTCTTGGAAAGTAATACGTCCATTTCTATGAACTACTCGTACCCTTCTACAAGAGGTGTTCATGGATTTCCCATTCCCTCCGCTAAGATGCCAGATATTACGCATTAGCACCTCAAACTCTTGGTCACTGTCAATTTCAAAAGAAGCATCTTTAAAGAATGAGAGAAAGGTATCAAATGAAATATAAGCATCAAGAGGTAAATCCCATTGTTCTACAAATGCATTATGTGCATCTGAAGAAGTGACACTACCGTTCATAACAGTATCCATACTATCAACATCCACAAGATCCACAAGACGTTTAAGACGTACAATACCATCAGGACATAGTGTTTTAAGCATCTCATACACTTTTTCCACAATACTGTAACGGCGATCACGTAATTCTCCACGTAGTTCCTCTACAATTTTATCAATTGAAATTGTACCATTACCTTTAACATCAAAAGCTCGAAAAAGAGCCATACATTCTGGTCTGTTGGTTATTACGGTTGCTTCTTCAAAAGCACGTTGAGCCTCTTCCACTGTTAACATGCCTTCTCCAACAGTATCATTTCGGTGTAGTGAGAGTCGCACCAGACGAAGAACATTTCCTGGAAAAGCAGATTGTCCATGATGAGATAACTGTAATTGACGTTGAAAACGTAATATCACTGCTTTCGCCTGTGATGTATCAGAACGTCCAATAACAAGTGGAACATATTGTTCCTCTTTTTCTTTCGCCTCTCGTGGATCCCTGTAGGATTCTTTCATTGTTGTCTTGGAGAAATCCTTAATGATCTCTTCCCGCTGAGAATCCAACTGTGGTTGATGTGCAGGATAGGCTCGTTGCTTGTGGTCCACAATATCCATTAATGTAGCCTGATCAAACACAGGGGAACTCACCGGTCCAGTTGCATTACTTGTCATGGATCGATAATCCGTTGTCCATACCTTCTGAAGATGTGTTGGAAGTACGGCCTTTCGATCGTAGTAAGCCGCATCTGCCCGTTCCTCACTCCAATTCCCCTGCAGTGTTTCTGTACTGTAGCCGCCTGTCAGTAGTTTAGTGCCAGGGAGATAACCGCGGTTCTTTGGCTGATTTTGGCATCCCTGCAAACGTTCGCTTAGACGCTCCTTCGTGTGTTGTCCTCCTATCATTTCTGAAGACTCAAGCACACACTCACAGAGAAAGAAAGAGAAAGAGAGGGATACACTCAGCGAAGTACTTCAAATCCGTAAAAGGAGGATAAAATTCTACATTGTATTGAAAAAGAAAAAAGAAAAGGAGAGAGAGAGAGAAAAATAAAAATAAAAAGAGAGGAATTGAGTTGCCACCATAGGAAGGAGAGAGAGAGACAGAGAGAACTCTGATAAAGCATTAAAAGAGAAAAAAAAAATGAATTGTTTTTTTTTTTTCTTTTTTTAATCTCTTGTCAAGAATTGATTGCACTTGTTTTTTTTTTCTTCTCTTTCTTTCTCTCACTCTACTTGCGACGGAAAAAAGGAAAATAGCTTATGGTGGAGGAAGAACAAGACACGACTTCTAATGAATTCGCCACCATACTATAAAAGTAATACATATGTAAAACCAAGATGGAAAAGTAAAAAAGGAGAAGAAATAACAAATGAAATTTTTTTTAAAAAAAAGAGAGAGAAAGAATGAAGACGGAGAAAGAGAATAAAAAAAAAAGAAAATATTTAGAGAAAAAAATAAAAACTCCCTTCAAAGAAGTGAAGATGTTTCTTGTTCTTTCTTTTTTTCTTTTTTGCTCCTGTCAAGTCTACTGTACTCAACATTCTCCTTCCTTTCTCTTTTCCCCCTTTTTTTTTCTTTCTTTTCATTCTCGGTGGTCAATTCTTCATTTTTGGTTTTCTTTTTGTTATTTTTGTTTTTTTTTTTTTTCTTTTGCTTTCTATATATATATATATTCTTTCCCTTCTTTTCATACTTTTTTCTTTTTGCTCTCTTCCACTCCACATTTCCCACATACCCCATCTACGCATCACAACAACAAGAATCACAACAACAACTTCTCTTTCTTTCTTTCTCTTTTCTCTTGTATTTACTGGTACGGCCTTGCACCGGGCCTTGCCGCCTCCTTCGCCAATTCCTGCCGCACCTTCTCCTGCACTGTATCCCAATCCACCTGCACAGTCGCTGCGAGTTCATTAAACATCGGAAGAGTCTCCGGCTTCTGTACCGCACGTAAATATTTTTGTCGCCGTGCGAGTACGGTGTCCACGTGTGTCTTTCGCTCCACCGCTATCTCCAACGCCCGCTCCCAATTAAATAGTCGGGTGTGCATATCAATACAGCGATAGATGAGACCAGCTTGCATAAGAATTCGCTCCGCCTCTGCAGGACGCCGTTGAAATAATGCCAACTCCGCCTGACGTCCCTCAGGTGTGGGAATACTCTTCACATAACGCATATAACGAACTTTATCCAATTCAAATAAAGCTCCATAGCCAACCTCCGCTACATTTAATTCACCATGACGTAATGCAAGACCAGTGAGAATACCCCAAAGAGGTTTTTCATCCAAAAAACGTGCCAGACGCATTGCTCCACTCCAGTCATGTCGGGCCACATGTTCAAATATCATAGAAGGATATGGTGAGGCATTAAAAGTCAAAAGTGCTCCATCTAGACCACATCGTACACTTACGCGGGTACCATTGAATCCAACAATACGATCATTCTGTGTAAATTCATCTGCAACATCATCACGTACTATTTTTGTCGTGGGAAGTAAATCACGATCAGAAAATACAATTGTTGGATAATACCATGTCGTCAAATGTCCATCAGCTATAGCCACTAATATTTCATGTGTATCATGCCAAGCCAAATTAGATGCCATAGTACTGATTTTTTGTACTCCAAGTTTTTGATGTACTGTACCAAAGTATAGATCTCGATTACGATCTACAAAAGCAATTTTTCGGTCATTCATAGCTCCAGGTTGTGAAAGTTCTAGTGATACCACTTCAAGGTGATGTACAATAGTTGCTTCTTCAATGGGTTTACCATTATTTGTATCAAAAAATAGAATTTTCTTTGCATCTGCAGGATTACGCATAGCCACTGTATCTGAAGAAAGTGATAAAAGATCAGGGGCCATAATTTCTGGTCGTAATGTAGCTTGTAATCGTAACAGACATATTTGTCTACCCTCATAAGAGTATACTTGCATACCGGAATTGCAATCTGCGAGTAAAAACTGTTTGGGTCCAAGAATTAGTGTAATCACCACATCCCGAAGATCAAACTGTACTGGAGCAGAGAGTTTCTCTATAGGATAACACGCACATTGAGTAGTTGTACATGCTACAAGGTAGCCATGACCAAGTTCCAATTTGATAACTTTATCACGTAATTCCAATTCCTCTACCGCATCTGTTAAAACATCCTGAACCAGAAGTTTATTACCATCTACCAATGTTACACAGTATTGGCTCCAGTATAATTTGCGATCTACAAGTTGTGCTGTACAAACTGCCCCACTACCACAACCCATTACCACTTGAGTTCCATCTGTTGTCCATTGTAATGAAAGGGCACTACCTTCTGGTAGACGTTCATATGTATGACTCCAACCGGTTTTATCACAAACTCTTATATTCATAAATGATCCAACTGCGAACATTTCACCATCAGCTGAAAATTTCACAGATGTACATGGATGTTCACCAGCTGCAGAAACATAAATACTACGTCCATATGGATCCCAAACTTTATATGTTCCATCCTCACCTCCAGTAACAATATATCCTGTCATAAGTGACCAATCCACAGTTAATACAACTCCATTATGAGCCTTCCATTTATGTTGTTTCTTAATAGTTGGATTTAAAGGTTTAATGATTACGTCACTTCCAACACAGTAAAGTACACAATCACCTCCAAGCTCTGTCGTCTCTGAACCCCAACAAAGTGCATAAACACACTTTCCTGCAGAAACAAGTGTTGTACGTGGAATACCAGCTTGAGACCAAACCTTCACACAACCGTCTTCACCTGATGATACAATAGAAGAGGCATCAGCGGAATATACAAGTCCTGTAATAGTTCCAATATGTGCATCCACTGTACGTTCCACTCGTCCTGATGCCGCGTTAAGAAAACTGAAAGTTCCATCTGCACATGCCACGAGACAATTATCTTTTCCTTCAATAGTACCAGCAGCAGCACCACGACCTCTACGACCACCCTGCACAGGTACCCATGTAATGTAAGTAATACAGCTATCAAACTGCTGTACTTTTCCAAGTGCCTCTCCATTCGCACTCCAGCGTCGAAGCACAAAGTCATCACCAGCGCTGATCACATCACCCATCAGTGATACAGCAACACATGTGCACGCCTCTTCGTGCCTTTCATTGGGTGTTGTAATGTTTAGCCGCATTCACCTCTTTTCCACAATATTATGAGAAAAGAAAAAAAAAAAAAGAAGTGAAACGTGGGGAAATGTAAGAGAACAATATATATATATAAATAAATAAATATATATATATATATCTACGCTATCGCTTTGTCTGCTTGGTATTCTAAATATATGCTTCTCAAGAAAAAAATAAAAAAAAAAAAACAGAAACAAAAAAAAGTAGAAAAAGGAGAACAGAAATATGGTAAAAATATCTTATTTATTCACCAACTTCTTTCCTCTCTAAACAACAGTAAAAAAAAAAAAAAAAAACCATTGAAAGAGAAAAATAAGAAGGATACACACTTTCTACAATCCTCCATACAAGTTCAGAGCGCAAAGATCAAGATAAAAAAAAAAAAAGCGTAACAACCTCGCTAAAAGAAATGGGTGGAAATAACATATTTGATCTCTTTCATTTTTCGATCTCTACAAACATCGCACTCAACCCTACGATCTTTTTCAACAACACACATTGTTTTATCTCCTTTCTTCTTCTTCTTTGTCTTCTTTTTCCCTTTTTCTTTTTCTCTTGTATATGCATCCATTCAATTTCTTTTGTGCACCCCCACCTAGAAGGCCTTTTCAGACCAATACGAATAAATAATTTTATCGGTTTCCTTTCTTTTTTCTTCTTTTCCTTGAGAGCCTCAACTCACTATAATACACAGAAATACCCAGATAAAGAAAAATCCGCTCTACATTTCGCTGTCAAGTTTACCCAGTAAGGGTATATATATGGAAAAGGAGTAAAAAGAAAAAAAAAGGGGGAAACAAGGATGCGTAACGGAGAAGCAAGAAGGAAACAGTACAAACATGAGAACGAGGAGAAAAAAACAAAAATACGAAAAAAGGGGAAAGAAAAAAAAAGAAAAAAAAAAGGAAACCAAAAATACAGTGTAGACTAGTTGGTAAGAAGGATATGGTTTTTTTTTTTTTCTTTCTTTTTTCTTTTTCTTCTTGACTATCAGCCGTTAAGGCAACAGTATTGCATGTGTTCCTGTCCTTGATGACCTTGTTGTACATTTGTTGATCTTCAGTGTCTTTTTTTTTTTTTACTTTGATTGAATGTGTTTTTGCTCGATTTTGTGCCTTCCTCTATGTATTTTTTTTTTTTTGTTTTGTACTTTCATTTTATTTTGCTATCACTCTTCCTTGCTATTGTTTTTCTCATTTCTTTCTTTCTTTGCCTTGTCTCTTTTTTTTTTTTCATTTCATTTCTGTTCTTTAAAAGAAATAACAAATAATGGCAAAGGTGGCAGCACTATCTCGCTTCTCATTCATATTTTTTTTTTTCTTCTTTCCTTCTCTCCCTTCACTTTTCCTCTCATCCACATCTCTGCAATATATATATATATATATATATATATCTACGTATTCTACAGTTCTTCAATTGCGTACACAAAATTGCGTGTATTACCATTTCCCCCAGCAACTTCGCAGACACCTCGCAGTGAGTTCCCCTGCAACATGGCGAGAAAGACGAAAAAGGTTTGCTCTAAATTTGAGCCCTGAAGAAGTACACCCCACTCCATTGGATATTCACGTTCCCCAGGGGGTTTAATGGTTCCCTCCAATGGAGCTTCCTGTGCTGGAAAGCGTGAAGAAGACTCATGAAGTGTAAGTTTCCCTGTGATGCTCCCACTTCCAAAATCAGCCTGAAGTTGTAGAGTCCACGGCACATTTTCATCAAAAGGTGTGGCATCTCTATTTCCATCGGCATTAGTGGAAACACGAATAACGCGTGTCATACTACCAGCAGCAGCGGCAGCAGCAGCATTAGTGTCTGCAGCGTAACTGTCCATACCGGCATTGTAAGAGGCACGAGGACCTTCCGCATTCACTTTTTTGTATTGCACCACTTGACGGAAAACGTAATCCAATAATGCACGAGGGTCACGATTACGTGGACTTCGAAGTTTCTTCGTTACCCCAAGAATCTCTGCACCTTGTAAAATGTAAAACTGGACATCATCAGGTTTACATTTATTCGTTAACTGACTGAGTCGTACCCTCTCTGGTGCAAATTCTTCATCCAAATCAAAAAGATCTAGTGCTGGAGGCATAGGATCACGATGTGTAGGTTCAAACACTGCTGGTTTAACAGGTGGCAAAGGTGTAAGAAATTCAGGAGGAATAAGCGTTAAGGGTTCTTGCTTTACATTTAGTTTTTGATACGCTTCAATAACTTCTGGTATAATATCAGTATCAAGTTTAAATGTTTCCATTTGAAAGAGTTTAGTAAAGTCTCGAGGGAGTTCCTCTTGTTGTTCCACTGCCACACGTAAACGTTCAGAGAGAGAAGCGATATCAGGAACATAGTTATAATCTGTTATATCTGGTTCATCAGCGTCAATTTGATTAAGTTTCACTTTATGATTCATATAATCAAAGAGAACTGTTGATAATAACTCATTTTCTTCCTTTCCAAACCAACTATCTTCCATTACAAGAGCACTTCCAATAAGTAAAAGTTTACCTTGTTTTTTTCTGTTGTTGTGCTCTACCACTTCATTACTTTCCCATACGGCGGTGATGGGACGATTGAGCGGATATGCCATAAACCCACTGCTAAGAATTGGTACACCAGGACGATTCACATTAAAGCTTAAACCATGTGGGTAAACAAATACAAGACTTGTCGGTCCTTCTACCGCTGCTTCTTCTGCTATTTGCTGTTGAATAGACATTGCCGCAGGATTCATTGTAGCAACTCCCAATCCTCCAGCAGCAACTGTACGATTTAATGTTAATGGAACAGAACGATCCCCAAAAACAGAAGCTCCTGCATTAATACCTGTACGTTCTCCTTGATAACCAGGTGCACCAATAACATTCTTACCAGCGGCTTTATTAATAGCACGATTTGTTACTCCATTTGCCACGCACACCTCTTTAGGATGTAAATACTTATTCATAACTGTTCGTACAACACAATCTTCATTAAGGGTAACACCTGTCCATTCTTCTAATGTTTGGTTCAAGTAGGAGTAGCGACCACCATGACCATCACCAAATAACATAATAACAGATCCACCATGCTCTACATATTCTCGAATAGCAGCAAGATCTTCTTCACTTAACTTTTCTTGAGGGGCAGCAAATACAACAATATCATATGGAAGAAGACGTTCAATGGTAACATCCTCTTTATTCATATCAACAGTACTTACCTGACGTAGTCGTCGTGCCAATTGTTTGTAACCCTTGTTAGGGTGATACAACTCTTTTCGACAGACATTGAATAAAATTCTTGGCGGAGGATCTTTCGCTGCTGCAGCTGTTGTGTGCCCATTGAGAGTATTTCCATCGGCTCCATTTGCTGTGCCATTGAGGTGATCTGACATTTCTTGTTCACTCAATGAAAAAAAAAAAAAAAAAAAACTCAAATAATTTCTCTCACCACTAGCACTACTAACTTCCCTTAAGAATCCCTAATATTCTCTGTTTTACTCTTGTTGTTTCTTTTCTTTTCTTTTAACGTGGTTGTGTTTTAACAAGTAGAAAAAGACTCAAGATGTAGCCACGGAAATGTTGTTGCTACACAGTCTTTCCCACTTATTTTAACGCACTAGACAATACAGAGACACACAAAGAGAAAGAAAAGAAAAAAGAGAGAGAAAAAGAGGGGAGGGGAAAAATAAAACCAAAAAAAAAAGAAAAGGAAACCCTTTTTTTTCCCTTTTTTTTTGTTTTTCTTTTTCTCTTGTTTCTATGTATGAATGTGTGTCGCACAACAGGAGATGGGATTTCTCTATATTTGTGCCTTTGCTATGTACTTCTTTTTTTTTTTTACTTTCTTTTGTCCCTCGTCTTCTCTACGTTCTTCCTTTGTTTATGTTTGTTTGTTTGTAGGTTGTGAAGGGGAAGAGAAAAAAAAAAAGAAGAGAAATCATGATATAAATCACCAAACACAGAGAGACACAGACACAAAGAGAAAGATGTATAAAGGCTATAAAACAAACATTCATTATATACATTATTATAGCATATGTACTTTCTATCCTTCTTTACGGCATTATTCATGTACACAAACACGACAAGGGAAACTTATTCATTCAATCACTGACAAACAACGCACATTCACAGCCCAAAATCCGTGGAATTCTCATTCTCATTCTCTCCCTCTCTCTCTCTCTCTCCCTAAATAAATAAATATATATATATATATATATATATATATATATATATCAAGAACAGAATGAAGGTTTTCTTTTTTTTTTTCTCATTGTGGACTCTTAATCTCTGCCATTCTCTCTGTCTGTCTGTCTGTCTGAATTCATCTCGTTTTCGCCTCCCTCCGTCCTTCTATTTCTTCTGATTATTTTTGCATTGATTAATATAATTGGGAATACCTTTTTTTTCCTTAAATACTTTTTTTTTCATTTGTTTCTTTTTTTTACTATTATTACTTTCGGCACTTTGACCAAAGGTCTCCGTACAGCAACTCACTAAGTCCAAGAAACTCTACAATGTGGCAAAAGAGCGTTTTAACGCACTTAACCTACGCAGAAAACCAGAAACAACCTCGTCCTGAGAATAATAATAATAATAATAATAATAATAATAATAATAATAATAATAATTTGTAAGAGTAGTATAATTATTATAGTAAGAGTGATAAGCTTAAATCCTCTCACTCGTTTCTTCGGTATTCTTCACTCCTTCCACCGATCAGAACGCAAGACGGTGGAAAGAAAGAAAAAGAAAAAAACGGATGAGGAAACGAAAAGCGAAAGACATCAAACAAGCCATAGAAAAATAATAATAATAACCGAGGGAATTTCAATGAAACAGCAAAAAATAAAAATAAGAAAAGAAATGATTGGATATGAAAATGGAAAAAGAAAAAAACTCTTAACAGAGCAAGATAACACTAGAACCATCTTCTCATTTCAATCCATTCTTTTTATTTATTGCCTCTCTTCTTTTCATTTCTTACCTAATTCACTCTCTCCCTTTCTTTCTCTCTCTCTCTCTCTCTCTCTCCCCTCTATTCCGTCAATCTTCTGGAACACCATATATATATATATATATCCTCTCTGCAACTCCCCCATTTCACATCCTCATTGTAATAGCACACTATGGTGTCTTTTGCCGCTGGATCTCATCAATGTGGTGTGTTTGTGTGATGAACTCGTAGAGTGTGCCGAAAGCAAATAGAATGAAGAGCACACCGCCAACGATGTTTACCGTTCGCATGGAAACATATTGGGCGATGAGATTACCAAACAGCACCGCCCCACCTGTGCAGAGGGCGTGTCCCATCACACCGCCTAGTGTCACCGCGTATGGATTCTTCGCCGCCGCGAGTGCAATTGTTGCGAGTTGACTTCTATCGCCCCACTCCGCCACAAATGTGAGGGTGAAGGCCTCCACCAACACGGGGTGCATCAGAGTTTTCCAGCCGCGCCAACTGAACAGCCGCGATCGCCGGCCGGGGATGCCGGTGTTGCTACTGCTGCCCGTCGTCGTGTTGGACCCCGTCTCGAGATGATCGTTGGGGTCGCGGCGGCGCAAAACGGCGGCGGCCTCTGCCATTTCGTCTTCGCTCTCCGCATCCTCGTGCGGGCGACACAACTCCCCGTATAAAATATTGCACCCAAAGAAGAGAAAGAGCACAACCGCCAGGGCCTCCGTCACTCGCACAGAGAGTACATTCGGCACCACAACTCCCATCAGCGCAGAGAGAACAGTCATGGTCGCAAGAGCGCCAATGGCACCAAAGAAGACAAGAGCTTTGCTGTGACGCATCGCCATGAGACACGCAATGAAGAATGTCTTATCGCCAATTTCACTAACGAGGATCATGGAGAAGGAGGCGACAATACCCTCCGTCCAACTCTTTTCGGTGATACTCGACATGGTGAAGGTTTAGTAGACTATTCCCCTATATATGTATATATGTATATATATATATATATATATATATATATATTTGTGTGTTTGTGGGATCTGTGGATATACTATTTCTACGCTACACCAAGATCACCGGTGGTCCTTCTTCTAAAATTATTTATTTCTTTTCTCCCTTACTTTTTATTTCTTTTTTTTTTTTTTTTAATTCCTTTTGCTACGGTAAAGGGATGTGAATTTACCTTTTCCCTATTTCCTTGGATGTAGTGCGCGAGCGTAGTTACACCTCTCTTCTTTTCCTTTTAGAGAACAAAGGAAAAAAAAAAAAAAAACAGATACCACCACATGGTGATGAAGAAGAAAAAAGAAAGGAGGAGGAAAAAGAGAGCAAGGTAAATTAAAAAAGTTAACACAAGAGAATAAAATAGAAAACAAAGTAGAGCAATAAATAGAGACATATTGACAAATACTAGAGGGGTGAGACGTAGACAGACAGATAGATAGATAGACAAACAGAGAAAGATAGACATAAAATAGAGAAATGTATACACGCACGTAAGATGAGAGCGCATCAGAAGTAGTGAATGTAATGGAAGTAATGGAATACACGAAATAAATGTAAGTATGAATGACAATAAGGCAAAGACATGCGGTATATCAAGAAGAAAGAAAAAAAAAAAAAAAACGTAGTGGTCAAAGAAAGCCGAGTGGGAAAAAAGAGACCATACACTCAGTAAATACAAAAAAAAACCAAAAGAGCACATGTCCTTTTTTTTTTTTAATTTCGTATTTTCTTTTTTTTTCTGTTTTCTTTC
The DNA here is from genome assembly GCF_002087225.1 of Trypanosoma theileri. NCBI lineage: Eukaryota > Euglenozoa > Kinetoplastea > Trypanosomatida > Trypanosomatidae > Trypanosoma > Trypanosoma theileri. The sequence continues at coordinate 419,266 of NW_021639845.1, forward strand.
GTTTGGAATTTATTTTTCAGTGTTCTGATTGCTTTTTTCTTCATCTGTGTATATTTCGTTCATGTTATCTCTTTTATTCCTTTCCTTTTTTTTCGGTTGCGTTTTTCCCTTCTTCTTTTCGTCTGAGTGAAAGTGATTGAGATTTCCCCCTCACCTATAAAGAGACTTAAAAAAAAAAAAAAAAAGAAACAAACAGAAGGGAAAAAAGATCAGCAGAAAAAGAAAAAAGAAGGAACCGAAGCGCTGATTCCAAAAAGGAACAACAACAAAAAAAAAAAAAACCTCATTCACTTCTTTCTTCGTCTGTTCGATTTTTTTTTTCTTTTCTTTTTATAGTTTCCCTCATCCCGCCACACCTCAAGCAGGAGCGGTAGCGGCAATTATGATGGGAAGCCGGGAGGGGAATAGGGAAAAGAAGCCCTGCAGTCACCACACAAACACAAGTGGGAAGAAGGGGGAAAAAAAGAGCAATGAAAGACAGAAAAAAAAGGACACAAGGTGTCCAAGACACACACACATATAAACACACGCATAAATACATACACAGAATACAAACAGACCTTGGAGCAACCGGCCCACGGGCAGCTTTTTTTTTTTTTTTCTTTTTGATATTTATTACCTTTATTATTAGTATTGTCGATTGTTTGATTGTTTTTGATTTTCGTTGCTTTTTTTTTTTGTTTTTGTTTTCTGTCCCTCTCTCATGTCGTTACTGTTATTGTAGCTCTGTGCGTTTTTCACAACACGTCAGCTTCGTTGCATTGCTCGTTTTTTTTTTCTTTTTTTTTTTTGTTGTTGTTGATGTTTTTTTTTTTTTTTTGCTTTTCGTGTACAAATTAGTTTTGTTTTTTTCTCTTTTTTTTCCTTTTTTTTTTTTTCGAATGATGTTTGATTTTGTAATCTATGTTTTATTACTTTGTTTCGTTGTTGTTGTTGTTGTTTTCTGTGTATCCATCCTCAGACCTATATATATATATATATATATATATATATATAAGGTATAGGTCTTTGTATCTCCTTTCTTTCACTTACTCAGACTCTGATTTTGCAGCGGCTTCGTGCTTCACCACGTCTTGCTGTTCCTCTTCCTTCTGCAGTTGTGACTGTTCTTCATCTTGATGTTGTTCTTCTTCTTGTTCTCGCTCTTCTTGTGGTTGATCTTGTTCGTGTTCTTGTTCCTCTTCTTGTGGTTGTTCTTGTTCTTGTGGTTGTTCCTGTTCCTGTTCCTGTTCTTGCGGTTGTTCCTGTTCTTGTTGTTCACCCTCTGACGGTGTTGTGGCTGTCAGTTTCGCCTCTTGCTGTTCCTCTGAGAAGTCCTTGCTGTTATTCTCTCCCTTCACACTGCTACCTTTGCTGCTTTCCTTCTCCTTTGTGCTGCGTCGGCTCCTCGCGCTGGCGTCCTTCTCCTCCACTTGGTTAGGGGAGGCCGTACTGTTGTTGATATTACTGTTAGAATTGTGGCTCTGTGTGCTGTTGTTGCGCTGAGGAGCATAACGCGGATAGGTGGAACTCACGTGTAATTCCTTGCAGTGTTGCCCAAACCGACATTTTCCTTTGATATAGTTAAGGCAGGCCTCATAGGGATAATGTGCAAAGGCACAATCTTCGAGGAAATTGCAAAAACCATATACTCGAAGGCATGGGTGCTTCTTATTGGCATTCCTTCCGCCGAAGCCTCCACCTTGTTGTTGTTGTTGACGGTTTTCCCATCGTCGAGGTAATGCATTGTTGGTTAAATTGGCGTTGTTACTGTTGTTATTGGCCGCCGCCGCCGTCGTCGCTGTCACTGCTGTGTTGCTGCATTGTGATGCATTAAGGCTACCAGCGTTGATGGCACCCACAAGTGTGGCTTCCAACTCCGAGGCGCGAATAGGCGTAGCACCAGGATCCACCTCCTCGTCTGCCCAATTCAAACAAGTGTTTCCGCCTTTTCCCATCAAATCACCTCCTGCTCCTGCTGCGGTGGTAGCGCTGTTCACATTGTTATTGGTGTTTGTATTGTTGTTGTGGTGAGTAAATGGAGGGATGGGGGTACGCTGCGAGACAGGCGGCACCTCTGTGGTGCGCACAATCTGCAGCATCTGTACAAGGCGGCGCAGTGTTTGATTCGGCACAACCACATCATACAACTCTTCCTTTGTGAGTTGCGAATAGGCCTTGGTGTTGCTGCTCGCACACTCCTGCAGGTACTCGCAGATAGACACATTCTCATACGTGAAGCCGTCGGAGGCCACAACGGGTTCCGTCACGGCGGCGTATTGCGCCACAACGCGTTCCACCGCAGCGAGATTGGACTGAGCGGCAATGAGTCGCGTACGTGCCTCATCGCGCTGGCGGATGGCCGTGTTGTACATCACACGTGTGTCCTCAAGTATGCGCTCCAGGCCGCGGGTGATGTTGAGAAGATACGGCAGCGAATTGGCGTGGGCGGTGAAGCCGTCATGAAGTTCCTGCGCTGCGGCCCACACAAGCATTGGGTTGTTGGTGCTGTTGCTCTCAACGTTGTTGTTACTAGTCGCCGGGGTTGTGTGCATGATTCCTCGTTGTTGAACGTGAGAGTCTGAGAGTGAGTGGGAATGTGGGGAGCCGTGCGTATAAATATATATATATGTGTATGATTCTTCAGGCGAATTGAATGAGGCGAGCCTTCCCTGTTTATTTTTCGTTTTTTTTTTTTTTTTTAACTGTAGTGATGCCGCGAAGCTGTTATTATATATATAAAAGCAATAAAAGTAGGGAAATAAAAATAAAAATAAATAAAAGGCAGCAAAGACTACAGAAAGACACAAGCATTTTTTTTTTAAGAGCATATAGTGGCACAGTTGAACGTGCTTCTGGAAATAGAAATAACAATTGGGAATGGTGATTTGATAAAGTAAGTGATTTGATAAAGTAATAAATCAGAGCGCATACGTGCGTGCGTGTGTGTGTGTTTAAATAGATATGTGTGTACACAAATGACGTTCGTATAAAAATATTTGCACCTCGTTTACAATATTCTCTCTTCTTCCTTTAATTCCCTTCTCTATTTTCTTTTCTTCCTTAATATCATCCCTCCTCTCATTCTTCTTTTTCCTCTTCCCTCCCTCCCTCCCTCCCTCCTCCTCCTCTTCCTCCTCGTCCTCCCATAAACTTCCTCTTTCGCTCTCTCACGCATACACAGATGGGAGATGCTCTCCCTTCTACTGCTGTTTTTTGCTCTTACCACCGTTGTTGTTCTTGTTGTTATTCCTCTTGTTGTTATTGCCGCTGTTGCTGCTGCTTCTGCCGTGCTTCCATCATCTTGCGTTATGTTTTAATTTGAGTACCACATTTCTTGTTTGTTTGTTTGTTTTTGCTTTTTTTTCTCGTTGTTGTTGTTTATCTCTCTTTCGTATTTTTCTCTTTCCTTTCGCTTCGTACCTCCCCTTCTCTGGCCGACACACCCACTCTCACTTCTGCTTTCGATCCCACCGCAACACACAAACACCCATATATACCATACACACAGATATTAATATATATATATATATATATATATATATATATATATATATATATATATATATATATATTAAACACCACCACGTAATAGTGTGAGAAAGAGAGAGAGAGAATACGCAAACAGAAAGGCCTGGCAGACGGGCAACCACCCTGCCAAGAAAAGTACAGGCGAAATCGATCAATGGCAGCAGTAATAGTAATAGTAGTGGTAGTAGCAGAAGCAGCAAAAAAAAAAAAAGTAACAAAAGGAAAAAAAGATATAAAAAAAAAAAAAAACCAAAAAAAAAAAAGAAAAAAGTCAATCAAGATAGTCTGAGCACAGAATGAAAATAAGACAAAAGAAAAAACGCAGAAATAGAAATGAAAAACATGATATATGACTACAACAAGGAAAAACAAAAAAAAGGGAAAAGAAAAAAAAGGCCATGTACCACCACATTATCCCTTTCTCCCAATGTGAACAGTGAAAAGGGGAAGAAAAAGAACGAAACAACGAAAAAACAGCAGCATAACACGAATAATAATGCACAGCATATGATATTAATTCCCACATTTCACTCAAGAAAAAAAAACAAAAAAAAAAAACAGATGAGAAGCAGAGAAAAAAAAAAAAAACGAACCATCACAAGCGGCGGCAGCAGCAGCAGCAGGGCAACATCAATAACATTAGCAGTAGTAATAACAATTATACTGGCAATGAAGAAACGTTGCCTGCAGAACCACAGAAACAGGAAAATCTAAAAGAGATGAAGGGGAAAGAGGAAGGGAGAGTGAGGAAAAAAACAGAATAGAGCTGAGGGAAAAAGTAACGAGAAAAGAAAGGACTATAGATTAGGGAACAAAAAAAAAGGGAAGGGACGAAAAAAAAAAAAAAAAAAAAACAGTCGGAAGATAAGTGAGCACACACATACACACACAAGAAAGAAGAATGGCATTAGAGCGCGTATAAACAAAGAAGATAAAAAAGAAAAAAAAAAAAACAGCAGTGAGAGAAGAGAAAAGAAAAGAGGAAACATCACATTTTGCTCTTTTTTTGCTTCTTATTAGCAATGTTCATATTTCTTCCTGCTTCCTCTTTAGTCTGTTTACTCGCATTGCATTTGTTTTTTCTTCTGTTTTTTTCAGCTCTTTCGATTCACTCCGATTTCTCTTGATTGTTCTCCTTCACTTTTTATTATTCGTTTGCTTTTTTTTTTTTTTTTTACTTCTTCTCTCCCCCATTTCCTCCTTTTTTTCACTTTATTTGCCGTCTTTTTCTATTCCCACACAACCCCCTCCACCCTCTCTTATGTATTGTATCTCTTTTCCTCATTTCCACACCCCACACCGCTACCAATATTACCTTCCCTCTCTCTTTTGCTGGCGATGATGATCTCATTGTTGTTGTCTGTACAGGAATAAAGGGAAAGCACACAATGAAAAAAGCAGTTAAAAGTAAAAAAAAAAAAAAACAAAGAGAAGTTTGGTAGTGCACTGAGATAACTCAAGAGAGAAAGAGGAAGAAGGGGGGAGGAGGAAGAGGGGGAGAGAAAAGAAAAAAGAATTAGAGAAAGAGAGGGGAAACAAAAAAAAAAAAAAAAAAAGATAAATGAGGTGCACAAACATACGTGTATAGAAGGTAAAAAAGAAAAAAAAAAAAACTGAGTGCTAGACGCAGCTACACTTTTATACCCACACACACACACCATAAAAAACGTTTTTTTTTTTTTTCTTTATATCGTTGTTTTTGTGAGGCAATAGCGACATCATGTGTACTGCCGCCTCCTTCAATTCTCACGTTCACCACTCAATGAATAAAGGAAAAACAAATAAGTGATGAATAAGAGAGAGAGACGCAAACAACCAGAGAGAGCGAAAACCCTCAAAAAGAGATTTTTTTTTTCTGACTTTGTTTGTTTTCTTTCTCCGCAAGAAAAGTGAAGGAATGACCCACTCCTCAATTACCTCACGCTCTCTACAGAAAGAGAGTAAAAACAAATACGTATATATATACGGAAACGCATGTGAGTGCATTCACTCCTTTCATTTACCCCACATATAAATACATAGATACAGACACACCTCACAAAGAAAATAGAGAGAGAGAGAGAGAGAGACGCAATCCACTTTTTATTCTCTCCGCGTCAATACTCCATTATTTATCTCTTTCTCTCTATCATTTCTGTGATAATTCGCTCCGAGTGCGGCTGCATGATAATACACTTATTCTCTTTTCCCATTTTTTTTTATTTTTTTTCTTTATTTTTGCTCTGATACTCTTTTTTTTTCTCTTCGTTCATTCTGTCCGTTCTTTGTCTACGTACTTTTTTTTGATGCTTTTGTCGTTTTTCTTTTTTTTTTTCTCAAATCATATATATATATTTTTTTCGTTTCCTTTTTACTGCTTTCTCTTACCCGTTGATATGGCACACGCACTGCGATCACGGAGATAACGCATAAAAAGGTACAGAAAAAAAAAAAGAAAAAAAAAAAAGACGGACGATTTTTAACAAAGAAACAAATGGATCTCGCCGTTACCTTTCTGGTTGCTGTCACAGTCAGTTGTTGATGGTGGTAGCTGCAACGGTAACAGCCGCAGCAACGGCGCCGTTGTCGTTAATGTCTTTTTTTTTTTTTGTATGTGTGTGTGTGTGTACGAGTCTGTGGAGTTTTTGTTGTTGTTTTGGTTTTGGTTTTTTTTTATTTTTTTTTTCTTTTCGAATTCATTTTTTTCCTGTATTCTTCTTCATCATCATCCATCATTGCCCTCCACACCACGGGGTATTCGTTATTTGTTGTACTTTTTCTCTTTTCTTTTTCTTCTTCTTGTGGGTGTTGTTCCGGCTTTGCCCATCACGCCACGGCGTTGGAGGCGGGGCCCCGACCATCACCGTTCTGCTGTGTGTGGTTCATCGGGCCGCGGAAGTCCACGTGGCGCTCGTGGCACTGCGAGCGGAAGCGGCATTTCCCCTTCAGGTGCGAGAGACACGCATCGTACGGGTACAGTGCGTACGCGCAGGTGTCCTTGTAGTTGCAGTAGCCGTACACACGCACACACGGATGCAGACGCTCCCCGCCGCTGCTGCTCCCACTCACACCGCCACCCGCCGCTGCGGCGGCCGCCAAACTAGCGCCCTTATTGCCTGTTTCACCCTTGTGGTTGTGATGTCCATTAACGCCCGCCCGGCCTGAGGCGGTGATGCTGTTGTTCGTGTTACTGTTATTGCTGTTGTTGATGCTGTTGTTGGTGTTGTTGCCGTGGCCGCTGCTGCCCAGCACATCAGTACGCATATCCGCAGGTCGTGTTTCCATCAATTGCTCGAGGAATCGCTTGAAGGAGCGGTTGGGAAACAGCAGCATTGTTAACTCCTTGTGCGTCTGCTGTGACATGGGCACATTCTTGAGTGTCTGACACTCATTCAGGTACTTTGTAATCACCTCACGTTCATACGTGAAGCCGTCGGAGGCGACAACAGGATCTGTTACCGCAGCGTAACGCTGCACCACACGCTGAACATCCAGCAATCGTCCCTCGGCCGCCTCAAGAGAGCGGTTCATGTAATCCCGTTCCTCCACCACTGCGTCATAGTGTTGCCGCAGTGTCTCAATCACATTAGTGAGATTCTTAATGTGCTGCACCACCCGTGAGACTTGTTGTTCATAGCCGTGCAGGCCGTGTTGCAACTCCGCAACGGCGTCGTGGGCACTGCGGTATGCTGCGGCGGGGCTCATTAGCGGTGTTGCAGTTGACTGCGCCACCTCGGCCTCACCTGCAGTTGTGTTTGCGTTCGCAGCTGCCTGTGCGGCGGCGGATGCCCAATTGCCACGTGTGTTGCTCATCTAAGGTGTTTGTCTGAGGAATGTGTTTTGTGGGCGCCGGTCTTCGTAATGTTTTGTGTATTTTCTTTTTTTCTTTTAGTTTGGTTGTTGTTGTTTTTTTTTTGTTTTTTTTTTTTTTTTTTCTTTGCCTTGTTTTGTTTTGTTATGTTTTTCTTTTTCTTTTTTGTTTCTCTGTTATTCTTTTTGGTTTTGTTCTTTGTTTTTTTTTTCTTTTTCTATTTTGTTTTGTTTTGTTTTTTTTGTTTTTCTTTTTTTTTTCGATTTGGATGTTGATTTCTTGCTGCTTTGTTCTTTTTTTCTTTATATCGTTTTGTTTTTTTCTTCTACTGTTTGGAAAGACAGAGACACACACAGGTAGAGAGAGAGAGAAAGAAGAAAGAAATCCTATCTTCGGTTTGTCGTTGAAAAGAATAGCGCAGAGAGGATCCGACCTAAAATGGAAAGGAAGGAATCTGCTCCCACTAAGATGGTTACCTTTGTCTTTTCCTATCTGCTCCAGCTACCCGCAATTGTAGTAGCAGCAAGAGTAGAAGAAGTAGTAAGAACAGCCAAAAAAGAAGGAGAAAATAAGAAAATGAGAAGGTCAGAGAGAGACAAAGAGAAAAATAACAAATAAGGTATCCATAATACCTCTGAGCCAAGAGGAGAGTAATTCTTTTCGACTGTAATTGTTACATGTTCACACTAAGTGAGTAAACAAAAAAGATGTGAGTGTCATCTCCCAACCCAAGCAAATAATAAAAATAATAATAATAATAATAATAACCATCTGTGAGAATAAAACAAACAAAGAAAAAAAAATCAAAATACCCCATGATGAATAAATGCAAACAAAAACTGTTAAGAAGAAAACAAATAAAAACAATGACAGTTCTCAGAGTTGGAAAACCAGTCTGAAGAATGGAGACGAGGAGATTTAAGAATAATAATAATAATAAAATATATAATAATAATAAAAACTAATAATCAGATCGGCCTTAAAGGGAAGAGTGAAAGGGCAGAAAGCACGTCGCAACAAACCACACGTGAAACGGAGGGATCCTGTTCCTGTTCCTGTTCCTGTTGTTGTTGTTGCGGTTCCTTCTTATTCTCGTGGGCCACGGCAGCATCCGGCTCTGCAAACACAATGTCCTCAAAAAAGGCAACACCACCTGACTGCAGAGACGAGGATGAAGAGAGTGTGGAGGAGCACAGCATCTTAGTCATGGCCTTTTTGCGAGTTTCCACTGACGTAAATTCCATTAAATTGTCAGTATGAGCAAACAATGGATGAAACAGCGTTGATGCCGCAACGTACTGACAGGGAGACAACAGCGGGAGGTGCAGTGTTGGTAATGCGTAGTGATGAAGTGAGCGGTAGCCTCCCACTAAAGTTTCAGCAGGGAGTACAACCGCCTCTGTACCCTCTAATATATTATCACTCGCGTTAATATCACTATGACAACGACTAGACATGAGCCGCACCACAGGAAACGCGTTACTGCCCTTCTGTTGTTCAATATATTGCTGAGCTAGCATATAGTCTGCCTTTGACCAAGATTGTTGATGCCCTGATGAAGAGAGATTCTCACCAGACATCAACATCTCAATTGTAACAAAACGGACCACTTGACACCGTACACCACGCTTTAAACATGGAGAAAGATCTTGTAGTAATACGACTTGAGTGCCTACAGTGAGGCGAAGCGGAGCGCACTGCGCCACAGCTAACGCAAACAATCGTCTTTCTACAAAGACAGGTTGTGCAGCTGATACAATCTCATCTAGTTCTTCAAATCGAAAATGAGCGAGAAATCCATCGACTTTCTTCTCATGTTTCTCTTGTAAAACAACTTTTTCATGTTTTTTATGCTGAGATGAAGGGGTTAAACTGTGCGTCCACAAGGGAAATAAACGTGCCTCGACAGCACTCTTAACAAGTGCTTGCTGTAACGCCTCAGTCGCCGCCTGACGTGCTGTAAAGGCAATATCCCTATCATTATTTGGAAGAAAACGTAGTCTAGTGCCAAATAAACGACAACGACGATCAGGAGGATAAGAAACGTAATCAATATGAAACACATCTATATCCATCACTTTAAAAACTCCTGTACGTTGCGCTCTCGTAACAAGATCAAGATAAAGAAGACGACCCAATGGAATCACATCTGCAACCATGGGTGCACAGAAGAGAAGGGTATGCGTCCAGCAGCCAAGTAATACAACAGGTTCAAAGTGGGGTTCATAACTTTGTTCAAGCAACTGTTGTTGTTGTTGTTGTTTTTGTTGTTGTTGTTGTTGAGAAGAAGTTCCCTTTATGTGAGAGGGTATGCTTGAAACCATGGAACGATTTTCCAAACCAAGTGCTACACGAGATAATGTTTTATTAATAGCATATGCCTTTTTCAGAGTATCGTGGTCCGCACATGCCCGTTGCCATGCTAAACAACGACTCTCCAACACAATAGGATTCAATTCAGCGCATGAGAAAAGATTTTTTGATGGAAGAGACATAGAATCGTGAAATGTCAAAGAGAGAGACTTAGAACCACCTTCCAATATCTCAACTTCTAATGGAAACTCCCGAAGGAGTTCATGTCGTACACGCATTGTTGCAAAATTTGGGTAGCGAAGAAATAATTCTTCATATGGTGAAAAATTCATTCCTTTTCTTTTAACAGGTAAACTTAGAAATGCTTCATAAGCCTCACATAACTGTAAAATCACATCTTCTTCTTTCTCTACATCTTTATAGTATTTCTGACTCTCAACAATACTTTTACTGGTATTTGACCCCACTTTAGCCATTCTCCATACCTCACCTGATATAGTAGTAGTCATATAATATCTGGCATCACAAAGTAATTCAATAAAAGACTTTTGTTCCTCTCTACTCATACTTTCCTGAAATATACTCAATACACGCTGAAGTGCAGCAACAATAGGTTCTTCAAGAAAAAAAATAGCCTCTGATTTGGGAGAGAGAATTCGTACATTAGCATTTTCAGTGTGAATGTGTGCAATTACATTTCCATCAGACTTAGAGGGAGGATGAGACCACTGAGAAGGAGAGTATCCGACAAAGATTGCAGAAACATCACCAAATAGAGAGGCTCCAGAACCGACTACACGTAATGGTTCACAAGCATTGAAAAGTAGTTCTCTTTTTATCTGCCCATTCCCTTTTCTGGAGTTATAATCACAGTTAATAGCAGTATCTGCAACTTTGTTACGTGTCCACTGGTCCAGTAAACGAGCAATCGCACGCCTTGTAAGAAGGTGGGCATTACCAATAACAACAGTAGTATTGTTCTTATTTTTTTCATTTTTATTTTTATTATCACTACTACTATTGGTTTTAGAAGAAGCGGTGCTAGAAATATCAGTTAATGTGTTATTTTGTCTATCATTATGTATTCCAACGTGAAGTAATGGGATACCAATTCCCAACATCAGTGCACCACTTTCACTCCATCGCACTGGATACGCCAAGACATCTGTTACTGAGGCGTAATCCACACAGTGTTCCAAAGGGCAATAGAGAATATCACTGTTGATATATCTTCGCAGAAGCGCGTCCACGACAATTTCTACCAGTGAAACTTCTGGCTTATATGCGACAGATAAGTATGCTAGGCGAGAGTTTGGAATCAAGAATGAAGTAGAATTTAGTGTAGAATACCGATTAATCATCTCATTATCATTTTTTGATGTAGTCACTATCGTATGAGAAACAGTTAAAGATTTCTTAACAGAATCATCCTTCTTATCAATTGATAGTTTTTTCCGTTGTTGTAGTACAGCTGTACGCCACATCAAGGATTGTTTCAAAAATATTTCTCCAAACGCCACTATCGACTTTGTATAGTCATTATTATAAGCAGAATTATCAGATTTTCCTATACAGGTAGCATTTGTTTTTCTCCTTGTTGAAGACGGTATAGAAGAACAAATAAAGGAGTGTCTTTTGCCGAGTGAAAAATCGTAGAATCCCAATGGTATTCGGCGAGAGTTATTACTGCAACTTTCCTCACGGAGTACATCCCTCACCTTCTGCGCCAGAGCCATCTTTTCCTCCGCCGGTGTTGTTTCTAAAAGCACACCAAGCGATTGCTGTAATGATGCACTCCACCGCGCTGATGGATTCTTCCTTCTCTCATTCTCCACACATACATGTGTTTTCCCTGCCAGTTGTTGCATTTCCAACGCCAATGTTTGCAATCGATGCGGGCGCAGCAAAACAACACGTCGGCCGTGACGCAGTTGAGTGTCAATTCCAAATCCCGCCTCCACAAGATGGGCCCAGTGCGGCGAACGGAGGGAAACGAATTGTCTTGTGAAGGGGCAATAGATGGAACCGTAGTCCAGCCATGAGAGAAAGGATCCACGCAGACGTGAATTTCGGAATCGTAACATTGTTGTTATTCGTTTACGCGAAAACAACGATCCACCCACCATGAATAATCGTGAAAATACTGAAGTTGATTCCATACGAGTTGTTGTTGTTGATGTTGATGATGATAGTGATAGTGGTGGTACGATTTCCTCCATTTCCTCTACTCCAAGTAACGCATCAAGCAGCGTTCTCTCCTCAACGTTATTAAATGAATCACCATCCGGCAGAGGGGACATTGCCTTATTTTTTTTTTTTTTTTCTGATGTACACAGTTTAAATAGGAGGAGAAATTATACCTTTAAAAGGCTGAGATACACCTCTTTAGAGAAATTACTCTTCTATGCTTAGGTCATCTCAATAGAAATTCATCCAATAAATTAGAGCAACGAGTAAATAAAGAAAAAAAAAAACATATATACCGTTAAACAAAATTCCTACACAAACGTAGAGAGACCTGTAGTGATTAATGAAAACTCAAAAAGAAAAAAAAGAAGATAGCATACTTCTAACATACACTACAGATAAGCAATACTTTCTCAAATGGATTCACTTGTATGTCTCTTGTAAGTTTCTTTTTCTTTTTTTAATTAGGCACACAAATAACATGAACCTCTCTCCTTTTTTTTCTTTTATCGTCGCTCATCTTTCCCACACTTCCAGTCTAGAGAGGAAAATTTTCGATACTTTTTCATTCGAACAAAACACGCAATACATTCTTTTAGGAGAATATATGCACTTATGGGTATGTATTCGCTACCACTTTTTTTCTTTTCAGACTCTTTTTTTTTTCATTTACTTTTTTTTTCTTTTTTACTCTTCTCTCTCTCTCTCTCTCTCTCTCTCTCTCTCTTTTCCTTTTCCACCTCAGTCCACCTCTTCCTCACGTTTAATTGGAGGAGAAAGTGCATCCATCCCTTGTTGCTGTTGTTGTTGTTGTTGTTGTTGTTGTAACATCTGCATCATCATTCCCATGAGCATTTGTGCCTGATCATTAGATACAGCAGTAGTATTAGTATTAGTATTAGTATTGGTGTTTGTGTTCACTGCGGCCGGTTGCGTTGTTGTTGTTGTTGTTGTTGCTGCTGTGTTGTTGTTGTTGTTGTTGTTGTTGTTGTAATTTCCCGCAGATGACTGCACAGCACTAGTGCGGAGTGATGGATGCACAACATCACTACTTCCCTGTTTTCCATCCCGTCCCTCATACTGGGAGCGCACACCACTGTAGTACATCTGCTGAAGTTGTTCACGTTCGGCTTTATTTCTCGGATCTGCCGCTGCCGTTTTCTTCACAGGCCGCAGTAAAGAAGGAAGAACTGTATCAATACATTTTTGGAGATTGCTAATACGACCATCTTTTTCTGCCTTCTCCAGTTCAGGAAATTTTTCCAAATCAAATTTATCCAAAAAAGTACGATACTCTTCAACTGGAGGAAAATCTTTCCAATTCATTTTGTATTTAGATGCCATTACTTCATATGTTTTTTGTAAATTATCAAGTGCCTTTCGTTTTGCTTTTTCTTTACCAAATAGAATTGGTAATTCCGATCGCATTCCACCTACTATAAGGGCATGTACCAAAACTTCTTTTGCACGTTTAATAAGACTTGCTACTTTCCTATCACGTGCTTGTTGAGGTACAACTTCCATGATTTCATGTAATAAGTCTGTCTTCTCTTCTGTAAAGAGTAAAGTAAATGTCCCTTCTTTGTATGGTTGATCCCAAAAACTTCCTACATATACACGTGGAGGTTCTGTACAGTTAATAAAATTGGATAAATTCCAAAATAGACTTCCATAGACTCGCATAAGTTCTTGTGTATTAACACTATCCGCCTTATTCAATACAATGCGTACCTTTCCCTCCATTCCACGAAAAGCGTGTTTAAACATCATTTTTAATTCAATACCAGCATCCAGTTTTGAAGGATCAAAAAGTACAAAAATGAGATCACTACGTTCTGCAAACCAACGACTTACTTTAATATAATCAAATCTTCGTTCACGTATATCTTTAGCACTCTCAAGTACACCAGGGGTATCAATCAAGGTAACACGTTTTAAGAGTTCATGTGGAACTTGTAAACCCTGAAAGTTTTCAAGAAAAGATTCTCCAAATTCTGTTAATCCTTTAAAAGGAAGATTTTTCGTATTAGCGAGAACATGACCGTTAATTGGACTCACCTCTTCACCATAAACCACAACAGTAAACTCAGCCGTTGTTGGTTGTGGCCCTGTCCAGAGATAATTATCTTGTAAAAGGTGATTGATAAATGTACTTTTCCCAGCAGACCAAGGACCAAAGAATGTAATAAAAGGTTTTTGATTAAGAATAGTCTCTTCAAACCAACTTGGACGAAACAAATCGTACTTATACATATCCTCAAGAGGTTTTACATTCTTTAAGTAGATTTCATGTAATTTGGCTACAAGTTCATCCAAGCTACCGGGATCGTATCCAACAGCTTCCGTAGCCGTCAATACAGCTGAAGTGTTGGAGTTGTCTGCAGACATGATTGAAATGCCCCTTTTCTCGTTATGTTTTTTTTTTCTCTTTTTTTTTCCCTTTCTGATTGTTTGCGTATATATATATATATAAAGAGAGAGAAAAGAAAAAGAGATGCAATTATTGTCAAAAGAAATATGGGGGATAAAAGAACACAGGCGTTAAAGCGAGAGAAGAAAAAATAAATAATTTAACAATGCCGAAACAGTAAAGAGAGAAACACAGAAAAACATTGTTTATATATATATATATAAACACAGAAACACATATAAAAACGCATGCAACATCAACTATGCGCAATCTCTGATTACATTTAAGGACGAGTTTATTCTTTTTTTGATTTTTTCGTTTTTTTTTTTTTTTTTTTTTTTTTTTATTTCTCTTTTCTTCATTGCTATCATATTGGTATCCTTTTGTTGTCTCCCTGATTATTATATATATATTTGTTTTTCTCTCTGTGTTATAAAGAAAGAATACTATCTCCAACTGATCTATATGTACCTTATCTCCTTTTGTTTTTCCTCTATTTTATTTTATCAACTCACCAGTATGAGTACTCATGCATGCACCGGTAGTATTAGTACAAACTATGCGAAACGCACTAATAATAACGGAAAAATAAATACAATAAACTGCAACAGCACTGTAGACATACATAAATATATATATATATATATATATATATTCTTTAAATAAATCAAAAAAAAAGAATAAATAATAAAACAAAAAAAAAGAATAAATAATAATAATAATAATAATAATAATAATAA
>NW_021639845.1:434372-434612 GCF_002087225.1 Trypanosoma theileri
AATAATAATAATAATAATAATAATAATAATAAAAGAAGGAACGATAGCAGAGTAAGAAAGAAAAAGAATATGCTTCTACGTGTGCGTCTGCTAACAATGTGTAAAAATAGAATAAAAATCCGGGTGTGTATTTGATAGAGAAGCTTTAAACAAAACAAAAGAAAAAAAAAAACTGTAATAATGACGAAAATAAATTTAAAAAGTACAACACAAAAGTAAAAAAAAAAAAAAAAAAAAAAA
>NW_021639845.1:435019-441134 GCF_002087225.1 Trypanosoma theileri
AAAAAAAAAAAAAAAGAAAATCCCCATCACAGGATAATCCACTAATAACATGGCATTTATTTTATATCCCCAAGCAAGTTGGAATGGTCATCGTACTCCAATGCGTCTAGTAAAACCAATCCCACACTGTCCGTTACACCCAATTGAATCATTTCTTTTTGTAAATTCAAATACCGTTCGCAGTACTCCTCATCAAACCATCCATGATCGCCAGCACTGCAGAAGAGACAAACATGACGGTAACGACATCGGAATGAAGGTCCTTTTAATGCATAATCACATCCACGACCGTGTCCCATCACTCGTCCACGTCCATTGTGCTTCAGACATAATTCACGATTGCCTCTTTTCATAACATAAAGATAATATGCCCCAAACAAAACATCTGAAGGCGGAATACCTTTCGCACACCAAGATTCAAAGAGTTCACGTACACATTCGGCATTTTTTCGTGCAAAACTAACAACACGGAGATGACGCAAGAGCTCCTTTGCTCGATATTGTTTTAATAGAGAAACCACATCATCACTTGTTCGTGGTGGCCATTCTACTGCCTTTAACAATGGTCCAGGATGTGATTTTTTTATCATTGCTTTCACATGGAGAGCATGAGATGTACTACGGTGTAAATTGCTAAGTGTTGTGATATCTACAACAGGCATAAGAGGTATGTTCAGTGACAACTGAGTTAACTGGTTGGTACGGCGATCACTATTACGCCTATCATTTGCTAATTTCTTACTGTTATTACCACGGTTAGATGAAACATCAGGAGTAGTAGCAGTATTAGTATCAGAACTGTTCTGCCCTCTATGATAAGGAATGATATCATCCTCATTTTCTTTTTTTCGAGCAGAAGAGGGAGGTGTACATCCAACTGCAAGTGGTGCTTCACATCGCATTAAAGGTTCATGTATAGATTCTTGTTCTCTGTGGTAATCAAGAAGATCATCGTAACTCGCCGTCCTACTATCGAGTAAGGTTTCAATACCACAAAGAGATGTCAAACATGGTATTGTTAACTCTTCCATAGGGTAAGTTGGGGCTTTGGGAAGTGTAGAAAGCACCGTTGATGGAGCTTCATAAGTATGAGAACCAATACTATCATCATTACTATTATTGCCGTAACTGCTATCTGTCAGTTGCGCCATTATAATATCCACTATATTTTTCTGTGAGCATGGCAACGCCGTGGTACTCTGAGGAACGTCAGTCGTCAAACTATCACTTGGCTCACGTGTTAAGGAAACGAAAAGTGACTGCACTGTTGTACCATTACGACTATCGAGAGGATTGGCAATTTCTCCCACAGGCGTTACGGGTTGTGGGCGAGAAACTCCTTCCGCAACACCAAGAGGACCCCAGAGAGATTCTTTATTATCCGGAGCCCATATATACTCTTTACCAGGCATACCTCCCACCCAAGTTGGATCATCACTAAAGAGTGTTGTTGAGATAACGGTGGGTGGGGCAGAGGCATCAAATAAAAACGGATGTTGTTGGCCAGAGTGACTGCTAGAAGAAGGGGAAGCCTCCAATGGGCCAGGAAAAAGACGGTCACTGTCTTCCATCAGTGAATTCTGATCTTCTGTAAGAAATGGGGTACTCTGTCGAGTGTTTTGACTACAAGCTGGAATAAGGTCAATACGGGTACTGCGGGGAGCGGGAAGTGTGAAACTTTGCGTGCGCTGCGTTTGATTGTTTTTCAAGCAATTAACATCTCGATGTAACACTTGATGTCTTTGTTGCTGCAAGTGATTGTTCGTGCCATAGTCACCTTCAGTAGAACGCAATCCATATCGTTTGGGGAGAATCGCCTTAGGCGATTGATGATGAGTCGAGCAGAGCGACTCTTTTCCTAGTGGATATCCCATATACTCCTAATAATAATAATAATAATAATAATAATAATAATAATAATAATAATAATCCCTTAAACGTACTTGCGCCCGCTAACCTCTAAAATTACTTAAAGTATTTCTTTTTTTTCTTTTTGATGGAATCTATTTCACACTATTTTACTCACTACTACTGGTTCAAATTTGTTATTATTTGCTTTCCTCTTGACTTTGTGGTCCTTTGTTGTTGTTTTTTCTTTTTCTTTTCCGTTTACGAAGAAAAAAAAAAAAGATCTTTCTACTTCTACTTAGATATTATTCTTCTCACTAATTTATCTTTACTTGTTTATCCACCGCCGGAGCGGCTAATGTATTCTTGTCGCAGCTAACTTACTTTTTTTTTCTATGTGTATTATCTTACTTAACTGATGTCAGAAGTATTAACACTATCAGAGTCCTTATAGATGTTGTTATTGTTGTTTTTATCAATATAGAACGGGGAAGCAAAGAGAGATAATAATAATAATAATAATAATAATAATAATAATATGTTAGTTCATAACAATCAACATCATGACGTATCCCGTTAACATAATCCCCATATGGGATTTTTTTAAAAAAATTCCCTGCGAATACAATATCAAAAACAAAAAGATAAAAAGAAAAAAAAAAACAGCTACTGAAAGAGACTAGTATCATAGTGTTACCAAAAATGAAAATGTTTGCCGTAACACTTAAGCTGCAGTTGGCAGAAAAGGAAATATCGTCTTTACTTCATATATATATATATATATATATATATATATATATATATGTGTGCTTTCTCTTTCCTGTTGAATGATTATCTGCCTTTGTGTTTTTTGACTACCGTGATTTGTTTTCACGTTTTTTTTTTTTTTTCCCCCCTCACCCATTGCCTTTCCTCACTTTTTCTCTCTCTTTTTTACTTCTTTCTCGCTTTCTCTTTTTCTCATGTACGCCCACACATACCTACTTCCCTTCGTTTGCGTTCACTTTTACTTCCCACGATTTACTGTGTTTACCAGAGTAATGAAAAAAGAAAACAGAAAAAAAAAAAAGGAATAATCACAGAGGGCTCGGATACCACTTTAAATAGCCACATCCGTAGAAAGAACGAAGTAGCATGATAATTCGCAAAAATAAAATAAAAAAATTGCTACATGCTATTTCAGCATATAAATGTCTGCGAAACCTCTTGAAATATAGAGGTTAAACGGCATATATATATATATATATATATATATATATATATATCTTCAACGCAAGACACGACTATGTCTGCATGTTCTCAATGATCCACTACAAGAGAACAACAGTTGTTAATTCTACACGCTCTCTTTGATATTCAAAATACAGAAGAAAAAGGAAAAAAAAGAAAAACGGAAAACCCAAAGAAACGGAAAAAAAAAAAAAAAATGAAGGTGATCAAGCTGCTGCTACTGCAGGATTTTTCTTGATCTGACCAAACGCAACACCACGAGCACGAGAAGCGAACTGTAAGGAGCTATTCGATTCACTTACATTGTAGCTTGCAGGGCTAACACAAGCAAACATTAAAACCTTTGCTTGACCAGCCATGGAATCTTGAAGAAGAAATGTTAAAATGGAATTTCGGAAAGGAATATGCTTTCCATTCTGCGAAAGACCAGAAATAACATCTCCCAAAGCAGATAGAGATTTATTAATAGACACAGCCTCTTTCAGTTGTTGACCTTCCGCTCCACTCTTTTCAAGTCTTTCACTTCCTGCCAAATCAACCAAAGATAATTTTCCATAGCTCTGCATTCCTGTCTGTTTATTTGTTGTACGAACGATAATATACAGAATCATATGAGAACGAGAAGAGTGTTCATTCATGTTAGTTTGTCCTTCACTTCGATTTCGGTTTGCACGTTCCATAATTTTGTAAATATCTCCCGGTGATTTCACTGGTACTTCAGAAAGATTTGTTACATACGTACCACATGGTCCTCCTTGTTTTACTTCATATGAGAGTTTAGAATCATTGTGCAGTAAATCACGAATATTTTCACAATAAATCTCAAGTACTGAAATGGTAACTGTAGAAGTTTCTGTCTCTTTACGTTCTTCTATAACTTCAAACAGTCGTTCCAGTGCCCGTGTATTGATACCTTTTGTTTCTCCATCTCCTCCTCCCATGGTGTATGTTTTACCACTTCCTGTCTGTCCATATGCAAAGATACAAACATTATAACCATCCACAACACTGTCAATAAGAGGGGATGTATCCTCAAATACCTTAGATTGTGGAGCTTCAGGTGGATATACCTCATCAAATTCATATAACTTTGGACGACCATTTTGATCGACTAATTTAAGTTCATCAGTTGATGGGAATTGCATAACATTCTTATGTCCATCTTTTAATTCAGTCTGCAACATTGGACGAACACGGCAGTAAACACGAATATTACCCTTTAACTCTTGAATGGTATTGTAATATTGTTTTCGAAGTTTTAACTCTTTCTTATATAATTCCTGCGTCCACAATAAAGCCTTGTGTTCAGCTTGACGTTCCTGTTGTGCTGCAGCAACAATAGAAGCAATAGCAGACGTAAGCTGTGAAGAATAGTATGCACTTTCTCTTTTTATATCACTCACATATTGCTCACGAATTTCACGAAGAGAACGACGGATAGCTTGAACATTATCCCTCATAGTCATCGCTTCTTCTGGTGAAATTGCTGAATTCATCATTGGGTCTTTGAAATTCAGTTTAGATAATTGAGCAGCTGCAGCAGCAGCACCACTGGCTCCTGCACCTGCCAGTGCGGGGTCCCCACCAGCTCCCATTTGACTTTGTAATTCTTCAAAACGAAGTACATAACTCTCCAAGGTACGTACTGCATCTTTATTTTTTGATTTTGCATCCTTGTACTTGTTTTGCAATTCCTCATATTTCTGTCGAAGTTGCTCATGATCTGCCCGTAATTGTATCATTTCCAAACGTTCCTTCTCCACCAATTGTTGTGTAGCCTCCTGTGCCTGCAACATGACCTGTTCCACATTCTGTCTTGGGGCCACTCGCTCACGCAGCCGTCTATTATGCTCCTCATCGTCACTGTCCTCGGCGGGATTGGTGCCATCGCCGGAGACCGCCCGCAGCCGCGCCGCCTCGCCTTCGCCCATGTCGAGTCCCGTCATGGCCTCGTAAAGCTCCAGCGCCTCCGAGAAGCGCTCAATTAACTGCATGAGCTCAGGGGCAATATCCTCATGTTCACCAGACTCAAGTAACCGCATGCATTGAAACTTATGTCGCTTACACTCCTTTGCGATATCATCATCATGAAGGATATGAGGATGCTCAAGGGCGTATTCAAGTGAGGCAAGATCTCCTTGAGCCTCAAGAAGAAAAGTTTCCATTTGATTAAGTGCCTGATGATTGTCTTCACGTGTATCAGCCGTCTGTGGTGCAGCATCTCCACTTCTTCTTCGGTTACGTGTAGAAGCACGCAACTCCAGTTCCACCTGTTGTTGGACTTGATTGAAAGTATCTCCCAATGCCTTACTTTGGGCAAAACGTTGAAGGCAACGCTCAAATCTACTGGTACGGTATCGCTTATACCATAAAATAATTGTTGCCATAATTTTGCGTACAACCGTATCATTTGTAGAAAGTTTGGCGACCTTAAAAAAACGTTCCGTCCATTTCTCTGACGACAACAAAACGGCAAACTGAGGACCACAATTCAACATTAATTGATCCAAGATTGTCATACTACGTTCTTGCTCGGATGGAGGTCCACGTTTGAGATGCTCTTTCAAATTATCCAGTATAATATTTGCATTACCTTGCCGCACCAAATTTACCAATGTCATTATCGTTTCGCGTTCCTCTTCGACATTTGTACTTGCATAGAGGCTCCTCAGAGTAACCTCAACACGATTTCGTGCTTGCTCAAAAGACGATGGAGCTGCTGACATGGAAATTTTAAGCAAAATATGATAGTAGTAGTACTAGTAGTAGTAGTAGTAGTAGTAGTAGTAGTAGTAGCGGTTTTGATGATGATGATAATAAGATAGTTCTCCACTTTACTTTTCCTTGTAAACACGTTTCTGAGTGTGTTGTTGCTGTTGTTATTGTTCTTCTCAGAAACGTTCAGTTATGCTTAACTTTGTTTCTCGATGTAGATTCAAATTGTTCTCACTCTGTTAAACGAAATCAAAAAAAAAAAAATTTTGGAATTAAAAGGGTAATATATATATATATATATATATATATATATATATATATA
>NW_021639845.1:441189-449650 GCF_002087225.1 Trypanosoma theileri
AAATATCATAACTCAAAATACAAAAAAAGACACATAGAACATTTTCTCTTTATCCTTCTAGTGCACCTTAAGAAGAGAAAGGGAGGAAAGTCGGTATAGTTTTTTTTTTTTTTTTTTTTCATTGTTTATTTTTATCACATGTTCTTCTTCACCAAGGTTGGTATAATCAATATTATCTTTAAGGTTTCTCCCTTTCTCTTTTTTTTTTTCTCTCTCTCTCATATATATATTCTTCTCACAATCACCCACTTACTCAGAAACATTTTTTTTTTTAGATTCTACTCCGCTATGGGACCAGTACCATCATACTTTCTCGGATTGTTTGGGCACCCTGGCGGAGATGCTAAATGTGCCAACCAACCAGCAGATCCAGTCTGAAATCGTGCATGACATAAAGGACATACACTATGAGTTGGTACGGCCTTAATACAGGACATTGCATCAAGGTGTTTCTTAAAGTCTTCTACCCGTACTGCTTCTTTACACCTGGGACATTCACGTACTAAGTGTCGGTTTTCACATTCAGAAGTAAGATGTGGCTGCAGAGTGGCAATTTCTGTCACCTGATCACACAATGGACATGGACAAAGCATTGGACATGCACGAATATAATGAATATCTAGTCCAGCCTCTGTAAAAGTTTCATCACATTCACCACAGAATTGACATCTTTTCATCGTATGATGGTTACCTTCTTTCTCAGAAATATGATTAGGTAAATCTCTAGTGGAATTATTTTCGCTTGTATCTGGGGCAATTTCAGAAGAGGTAGTAACTCTAGACTCCGTTCCGGTAGAATATTTTCTTGTGGGATTAGTTGCCTTTAAAGAGATTACATGCTCTTTTATAGCACTCACTTGAGAAGATTTTAACCCTTCTAAATACGTTGCCGCACGTTTTGGCTCTAAAATAAGAATTTTGGCAAATAGATGATTTGCAGCCTCCCGCACCTCACCATTAGAATGCTGTAAAGAATTCAAAACTACTTTTGAGAGAATGTCATCTACACGATTAGAGATAGATTCACTACCATTAACATAATAACGATCTATAAGGGAACTAAGTATGTTGAGACGTGCAAGATGAATTTTGTACGAAACTGGTCGTTTTTTCACCTTGTCAGGGTCCACTAGAAGGGCTGAAATAACAGCCTCAAGGGCAATTTCAGAAATTCCCATAATAACAGATTCAGCTGTATCACGAACACGGTTGTTGTTGTCACCTGAACGATTCACCAATTCAGGAAGAAGAGAACTCAATTGTGGTATTAGGGAAGATGCTAGTGGAGCATCCTTTAACTTACCTGTTAAAATAGCTAAAAGAGCTTCACAAGAGGACAATACAACTTGTGCAACCGAATCAGCAATACCACGAGATGGGAGTGCCATATACAATAAAAGAGTTTCAACCACAATAGGAGAGTGCGAAGAAAGGGCGGCAAACCCTTCAGGAGATACAATAGCTCTAATAGCAACTTCACGAAGTTGTCCTTTTTTTCCAAACAAACATGCAGAACAGTACGTTCCAAAAACTTTTTCAGAACTTCTAGCTTCGGTAAGCACCTCACCTTTCAAAGGTGATGCAGGTTGTTGTTCACCAGAAAGTCGCAATATAGTAGAATTGATCGTTTTTTCCCATTCTGGTTTTCCCTCCATAAGTTCCAGAGGAATATTGACACCACCATTATTACCTTTAACATCATTTTCTTCTATACGTGTTACTATTTCTGAGGAGTCAAAGTTGTATTTCCCATTACCACAAACTGGGGTTTCATCAAAAAATTTTGGTGAACTGGCATCAGTTATTATTGGAGAGGCCTGAGACTTGATTGGTTTCTCAATATGATTCGGCTGCTCTTGAGTTAACTCTTCTTCTTGCAAGGAGGGGTATTGATTACTACTATTTAAAGGAGCAATCTTTTCATTTTGTTTTAATAAAGTTTCAGGAATTCTATAAGCCTTCTCCCGCAAACCATCTATCTCACGCTTTATCTGTTTGGCTAAAGCATAATCTTCCTTTTTTACGGCATCAGATTTTTGTTTTTCTAATTGATAAAGTTTCTTACCAGATTCCTCAAGGAAAACCAAAAACGTCTTCAAAGAAGCTGCAAGATCATAATCTTCTACAGCTACTGCCCGATCTTTCATAAGCATAACTTCTGTAATACGACGAGAGGTCGGAACATCAATTTCACGACCATTTTCTTCTAGATTTTTATATTCTAAATCATCCAGGGATGGCGGAGACATTTCATCCAATGGTACCTCTACTACCTCACCCACAAGACAAATTTCTTTTGTTAACCTATTCTGAAGTGTACGCAAAAGTACACCATGACTTGTCATCGCTATAATACCCACTTGATGAAAAACGTTGTAGTCACACCGATGAGGCCTTGATATAAGGAGTTTAACATAAACACACCTTCGACTAACATTAATGGTCTTCAGCTCACGAGCTGCATATTTGTTTTCCTCATTTGTAGAAAGTTGAACATATCCCAAGCGATGAAATGTACTTGATTCATATGACCTGACTTTACCAGATTCTATTTCTTCTTCTGTAGCCCCTGAAACGAATACTTCAATACGTGAAGGAATTTTGCATTCGTGTACTAGTATTCGAATAAAACGCAACTCCACTTCACCTTCGAAAGAAAAACCTAACTCTTGAGGATAGGGACACTCTTTTTTTGACTGCCATCCAAGAGTGCTTCGCGTATGATAGCGCAAAGCGCTTGCAGGGTGGTCTAGATCTTCTGAGGAATAGTGACATAAGGACATGCTCAACCGTGGACCATACTTGTCCTCCGAAGGAAACATGGCACCCATTATCCTTCTGGTATCCAACCTCAACCAGGAAACACTGCAACCCCATGCACCCCATAGAAAAAAAAAAGAACAAAAAAAAAAAAAAAAATGAAAATTATTAACTTGGTAGCAAGAAATATTCATCTCTAAGAGAGAAAAACAACAAGGACGAAAAAGGGATATAAATAATCACAAACGAACCCTTTTTTTTTTTTTTTTTGGAGGGGGTAAAGTTTTTTTTTTTCCATTTTAGATTAAAAATTCTATTATTCGACTTAACAACATGTTAAATTTTCTTTACGTACTCTGACCACTTAATCAGACTCTTCTTCCTCTTCCTCTTCTTCTTCTTCTCCCTCCTCTTCTTCTTCTTCTTCTTCTTCTTCTTCCTCCTCTTCTTCTTCTTCTTCTTCTTCTTCTTCCTCCTCTTCTTCCCCTTCCCCTTCCCCTTCTTCCTCCTCATTCATCTTCTTTTTATCACCCTTACCATTTATCTCAGAGACATCCAAGTTATGAATTGGCGCAACAATACAGTCGGGATCAAACTCCACCACATTATTCGGCATGAATATTAAATATTGTTTCAGTAAAGAAGCCAAATGTTCCAATAATGCAGCGAGGTGTTCGTCAGAACTCTTTTTCGTTTCAAGAGTTCCAAGCCTTTTCCCACAACAGAGTGAAAGGTCAAAAAGTGTTGAAGCTTGCTCAACCTCAGCCTTTGTCAAGCATTTCTTCATAGGAGGTCGCATTACCGCCCATGGGATATTTTTTCCTTGACAAAATTCACGAACAAATGTACGTGCACCAAGTTTAAAGGCATTATGCGAGTCAATACGTTTCACATTTAAGTTACTCTTCTTCTTTCCACGAGATGAAGCCACAACGGACGAAATCCGGACAAGTTTATTTGGAGTGGCATTACTAAACGAGGCGTCAAGAAGGGTTGTTTGCGTGCTCTGTTGACGAGAAGTAAAGTTAACTGAAGCTGTTAAAGAACTGCTGCAAACTTTTCCCATGGTTCCTGCATTTGATACAAATAAAGGAGAAACATAAAACCCCTTTTCTCTTCTCACAGTATGTCCAAGTCCACGGAGGAAACGTTCTCCTGCCTTAAGAGTTTTTTCTTCATCGAGAGATTCATTAAAACCTTCTGCAGATTGACAAAATCCCTGTGCAAGTGCGACCTTATCAATCGCACCAGCGAATAACATACAACCAATTAACTCAGGATCTGTTATTCGTTCAACAAAAGAAAAAGACTTAAAAACAACATCACCACCTATTGGTGAAGAAATGTCGCGCATCAAATGAGCATCCTCTGGAAACTGAAGTAGTGTAATTTCTTTAGCATTAGGAAAAGCCAATTTCAAGTTAATCTCTTCTTCATTATTATCTTCTTTTGACATCACTTGTATCTGGGCTGAAGAAACAGGAACAATACTAACACAAGAGTCACCTCCGTATTGTAAAATAGCACGACATAACGTTCTACGACCTGTATTAGGAAGTCCAATAACAAACGAAGAGAGTTTTCCTTCAACATTACAATGCTTGTTAGACTGTGCACAGTTATCACTGTTCAAAAACTGCCTCATAATACGGATAAAATGTCTTGTAGTTTTCTCAAACTGATTAGAAAATGGGCAAAATGCAATACATACATTCTCACTAGGCTCCAATAAAACTTTTCCATTAGCAGATGTTCCATACCTTTCAGACAATGCATGTGCTACAAGAGAGATCTGAGAAACTATGGCTGGAGATGATACAAGGTCAACTTTGGTTATAGCGAATAGTATAAGAACCTTTCGTTTTCCACCATTTTTACCGTAAAGATTACTTTCGTTTATAATAGCATCAAGAAGACCCCATGGTATGCATTGAACTGCACATCGAGCATCAAGAGTTACCACAAAAGCAGCTGAGGGAAGTTCCATTAATGATCCTGAAGGAGGAAAAACCATTTCAGAAAGAACCTTGTTGAATTGATAAGTAAAATTATTAGATTCACGTACAGGAATATACGTTAGAGCTTTCTTTCCTACCTGTGATGGAGGAATACAAGAAACTTCCTCAGAAACTGATTCAAGGTTATTATCATCCTCAGATTTCTTTTTAAGTCGATTTGCTTTTTCAACACGGGCATTCTCTCGTGCTTGAAGCACACTTTTAAGAATGGCCTCTTTATCAGGATGTGCATTAGAGACTCTCAAGGCTAATTTGGCCATTTCACGACTTTTCTTAGATCTCTTTGGTCCAAGTCCAGATTTCTTTAAAGCCTTCGCAGCCTTGCGCAAGTCACGTTTATGTTCCCTCTTTTTTCGTTCAATCTTATGACGCTGACGCGAGGTCATGCGCTTTGATGGTCCAGTCCTAACCTTAGGCATTGTATTTATCTCGTGGTGACTTCCTTTGCTTATTCAAGAAAAAAAAAAAAAAGAAGCCGATAAAGAAAATTAAACAGTAAAAAAAAAAAGAAAGAAATGTATGAAATGAAGGGGAAACAAGCAAAAAGGGAAAAATAGTATGAAATATCAGTATACATCTCTCCTAAACAAAGTTGAGTGGAAGAAAAAAAAAAAAAAAAAGACATCGTCCCCATACTCACTACTGAAGACATACATATATTAAAGAACACAATCCCGATCATTCTAGCAACTTGAAGCACACTACAAAACATAAAAAAAAAAATAATGTCAGAAAAAGTCTCTCTCTATAGATACCTATCCCGAGTTTACAATTTCCTCCTATTAACCTCTCTCTCTCTCTCTCTCTCTCTCACCCCTCATTCCAGCCCCCATCCCTTAACTAATTCCCCAGAAAACCCGCTACTAAACTTTCAAACTTGTGACACAAGAACATTTCCATCAAGTCCTAATTTCTCTTGAACAGCCCCATCAGGGTAAATAATTACTGGAACATTGAACTTAAAATTCCTAAGATCCAATTTCTCCAACAATTTCTCAGTCTCATGAGAAGGTAGTTCAGACAACTCTTTCGTGGTCTTTCCAACAACCTTCTCCAGTGTTCTCCTCAATTGGTTCGCTAAAGCTACATCCATAAGGCGGTTAAGAGAACGATAAAGTTGAACCATCCTTGGAGCAGCATAGCGACGCTCTGCACTGTCTGATGCACGAAACCTTTCTGGGCGGTTAACATATTGTTCCCATTCTGAAATAATACTATCAAAAAAAGGTAATTTACCATCAATAGTACCTCCTTGAACCCATCGTTTCATTCTCATACACCTTTCATCCCATTTATGTCGACGATCGTAATTAAAATCAGGATGATACCATGGAAGTCTGCGTGTTTCAGGTACATCAGGATCAAATACCTCATAAAAATTAGCCCATGTATTAGCCATTGGATTTCGCTTCTTGTCTTTTTTTATTGTCTCAAACGTTAAACTGTTTATGATAGCATAATTTGCATTATCAGAAATCCATTCATTATAAAGCTTCTCCTGGGTTGCACCAATTGGAACTTTTGCCCAATTATATTCAAGAGGTGAAATCAAATACCGTAGTCGAAAGTAAAAAGCATCAGTTTTCCATAAACGTGGGTTAGGCATCTCACGCATAGTTTGCTTTAAATACTTCTCATATTCATCAAATTTAGTAGAGTAAAAATCATCATCTTGTCTAGCCAAAGTACGTTCAGCATTAATTCGATTTGACTCAGGATGAGTTTCTCGAATAAGATATTGAAATAATTGCTCCCTATTTTTTGTATAAAGATCTTCCATAGAAGTTTCCATCATAGTTTCAATATCTTTAACAAGTCTACGATACCCACGTCTATTTTTACTTGCGTAGTGTTTAGGTTGATTGTAACCACTTTCAATCCATCCTTGCATTTCTCTTCTAGCGTTTTGACGATCAGGATCAACATTTTTTATATACCAACCCTCATAATCTAGATTTTTTTCCCAGTAATTGGTACCATCTGCTTCGAACTTTTCAAAATAACCTTTCGAGGTAGTCCATGATACAGGAATCCTACCAGCCATTAACTTAAATTCCTTTTCAGATTCCTTTCCTAACCACGACCAGTGTCCATCATATGGACCTTCACGTCTTTGTTCCTCTCCATTCCAAAAAGCCCTTTCTTCTTGCATTTTACCTTCTTCTCTTGTATAACCACGTACTAGTTCATCTTGACTTTCCCATTCAAAAAACTTTGCTACAGATGCACGACTTCTTCTAAATAAAATTACTTCTTGATATTCCATCCAACCATTATGAAGTAGATGTCTTATTGCGTCAGGATCCTTAGTATGCTGATTTTGAAGAAAACGTTCACGTATTTTTCCTTTCATATCTGGTAATGGTGTAAGAAGCCAATAATAATGCTTCACCATTGGAAGTCCTTTAAGACAAGAGCGATAAAGAGACATCATAGCTGCCTTTAGTTCCCAATTCACCACAGTATTGGCCAATAATGTTATATTCCCCTCTCTTTTACCAGTTACAGAAGCATAAGAAAAATCAGGATGATGACCTTCAAAGGGTGGAAGAGGTATTACATCACGATAATCAACAGCTTCTTTATTTGCTGGTTCTCGAACATAATTTTGGTATCGCATAGCAGCAGGACCTCCTGTAAAGTATGGTGCTTGTTCAAATTTACCAAGGGATGTATCATACTCAGGAGCCTTAAGATTATCAGAACGATCCTTAGGTTCATTTGGTTCAATAATGCGCTTACTAGGGAGATTTGCATCCCCTCTGGGGTAACGTTTTTCAAAATAGGTGGGCTCTTTCTTCTCCGCATAAATACCAGGACGATTATCCTTTCCTGTTGCACCTGGAATAGGTCCACTATAGTCCTTCTCCTGTGGATTCATTTTTCCTTCTTTTTGAGCACCAGTACCGGAGAAAGAAATAGGTGATCCTGTACCTACATTTGCCACAAATCTAGTTAACCAAATTCTTTTTTCAGCAATATTTGACCGTCGAAGCATTATGTTACCTTTTTCTTTCTTACGATAAAAAAGAGTGAACCAGTATAAAGTCCTCCAAGGAAACACAGAAAAAAAAAAAAAACAAAGAAGTATGAATGTTAATAGAGAGAAATGGGGGAAAAAAAAACATACAATGAGGCAAATGCTTAGGAAAAAAAAGAAAACAAAAACACAGAGAATAGGATAACCACAATTTACCTTTTGTCTTCACCCAAAGAAAAAAAAAAAAAAAAACTCACACACCACCCACCGGAGCATCCGCAACGCCGACGCGCCCGCCCAAGCCCCAGAACCACGGCCCATTTGAAGGAAGAACGCCCACCGATTCAAAAAGAAAAAAAGAAAAAAAAAAGGGGGGTGTTGGGACACGGGGTCGGGAAACCGACGCCGGGGGATGGCCAGCCGGGGCGATGTCCGTTCCTCCCCGTGTCCTTCGCCGGGCGCGGCGGCG
This sequence comes from Trypanosoma theileri, assembly GCF_002087225.1. Classification (NCBI taxonomy): domain Eukaryota; phylum Euglenozoa; class Kinetoplastea; order Trypanosomatida; family Trypanosomatidae; genus Trypanosoma; species Trypanosoma theileri. The sequence continues at coordinate 449,417 of NW_021639845.1, forward strand.
CGACGTTCGGACTTTCTCTTTGCGATTCGGTTTCGGGGCGGCCCGCGCGGTGACGGCGTTGGCGGTCGTTTCAAGGGGGGAAGCCGGCGTTGTGTCCAGGGCGCGCGGGGTTCGAGGTTTTTTTTTTTTTTCTTCTTTTCAACTGTTCTCTTTTTTTTTTTGCCCGTTGGCGGCACTGGGCGTTTTTGTATATTTTGGTTTTTCTTCTGTGGTGTCGATCCATTTTTTTTTTTT
>NW_021639845.1:449785-458899 GCF_002087225.1 Trypanosoma theileri
ATATATATATATATATATATATATGTTTTTATATTATACAGACGTTTTTCTGTTTTGCTATTTGATTTGGTTTTGCTCAGAAAATAAAACAAATTCCTTTGTTTCGTTTTAATTCCTTTTTAAAGAGTTAGTAATTTTTTTTTCTTTTTCTTTTTATTTCTTTTCCTTGTTTTACCTGTTAATATTTATTTATTTTTATTTTTATTTTTTATTTTTTATTTTACTGTATTTCACATGGTGGCAGAAACAATATACTATCCGTTTTTTTTTTTTTTTAAAGAAACACCAATAGTCAAGAACCTTATAGCGAACAATAAAGAGAATAATTTGCGAAGAGAGTGAATTCATCATACGACAATAACGGAAAAATAAGGAGTTTTCGATGTCCCACACATCTTATCAGGAAGAAAAAGGAGTTAATCCATCACAATTGGATTTGCCACAAAATTCATTGCCTTTACAATGGTGGTATTTTAACGCACACTTAAAGGACGTGAAGAGTGGAAGGGAATTTTCGTTTTTTACTTCTTTTTTCCGTCAATCAAAAGATATTGAATCTTTGGAGAAAAAAGAATTCTTGGACGCCTGTACTTCGGCTTTGATTGACGTTGGTGAAGAAAAGTATTATGCTGATAGTTTGCTTGATCATCGGGCTGCTTCTATCATTCGGGAATCACTGAAGTCCTTTAAAGACAGAGAAGACGGTGATTTTTATACAAGGGATGTGGTTTTGGACATGGTAGAGAAAGGTCGTTTTCCTCGTCCTGATCGTGTCATGACTAAACCAGCTGTTGTGACCCAAGACACATTAAAAATAAATTATGATGATCAGTGTAAAGTGGAAGGTGAAGGAGAAGATGCCCAAAGAAAATACACTGTATATCATCATAATCCTTATTATGACATATCGGTAGATTTGCAGTTTTCTGCACATGATATGCCTATTTTACATGGTGAAAATGGTTATGTTAATGAAATGTTTTATTATTACATTCCTAATATGGATGTAAAAGGAACCGTAAAGATTGGTAATATTATAACAGAAGTGGTGGGTGATGGCTGGTATGATCGAGAATATGGAGGATCTTTTGACGAAAAAGGAAGAAAAGCCCTTGATGGTTGGACTTGGTTCTCTCTTCGGCTTTCAGATAATTCTTTTTTTAGTATGTTTCTTATTATTGACTCTGAAACTAAAAAAATGAAAGAATTTATTGGAGTTTTTACTTGTAATGGTGAAAGACGTATTTGTCGAGATATTCTTTTGAATGAAACTGAAAGATGGACAAGTTTGGTCTCTTTTTTGGAATATCCTGTTAAGTTTCACCTTGAGGTCCCATCTATTGACCTAATCCTTGATATACGAGTTCCTTTTAATCATCAAGAGGTTCCAACGCTTATAGCAAACGGTGGATTTTATGAAGGACGTGTTATTGGACAAGGAAAACGTGAAGGTAAATCAATTACTATGGTTGGATTTTATGAACAGAAGAATTGTGATAATAATGGTGACGTTTCTGTTTTACTAAAAAATGTTGGACGGTTTGTAAGAAAAACCCTTGCTGAACTTTACCCATTGGAAGCTACTGATGAATGGATTGCTAAAAACGTTCTTGGAAGATATTGTACTGGTACGGGAGTTGATTCTAAAATAATATGTGATTCATTATTTCGACCTATTCGTTCTATAATTGATAGAGGTGGTAAAGCATGGCGAAGTTTGGTTCTCGTGTCTGGTTGTAATGCACTTTCTCGTAATTACTTTGATTGCTCAAAGTATATTGCTATCGCTGAACTTCTACATGTTGGTTCTCTTGTTATTGATGACATTCAAGATGAGTCTACTGTTCGTCGTGGAGGTGAAACAGTTCATATTAAATACGGGGTTCCCATTGCTATTAATTCTGGAACAGCATGCTATTTTACGGCTGTTACTTTGGCAGATGTAAAATCATTAAATCCTGAAAAGGCTAATCGTATATATGAGCTTTATTTTGATGTTATGAAAGCAGGACATGCTGGACAGGGTTTGGATATTTTTGGGTTGGATTATTTGATGCCTGAGGTTGTGAAAACCGGAAATGCCCAACCTCTATGTGATGCTTTAAAAGCTATACATACATATAAAACAGGAGCAGCAGCTGCTGCAATGTGTAAGGTTGCTTGTATTTTATGTGATGCCAACGAAGAAGTAACAACAGCAATGGAAAATTTTGGATTAAGCCTTGGATTGGCATTTCAAATCGTTGATGATGCGCTAAATGTAAGAGGGTTTGAGGGTGATCTTAAGGAAGCGGGAGAAGATATTCGAGATGGCAAAATTACGTATCCTGTGGCAAAAGCGATGGAAAGACTTGAAGCTTCTCAGAGAAATCGTATTTGGATAATTTTACAGGAACGTACTTCAGATTGCCAAAAAATTCAGGAAGTTGTGGATCTTCTGAATTCAGTAAATGCAATAGATGATTGCTTAAAAGAAGCAAAGGAAATTGTCGATCAAAGATGGGAAGTGCTTGATGGTCTTATCGAGGACTCGTTTCCAAAAATTATGATGAAATCATTTTGCTCATTTCTTACCAAACGAAAGTATTAACAATACAAAAAAAAAAGAATATGTTTCATTCCTAATGACAAAAAAGAGGAAAAAAAAAAAAAAAGAAACAGCAACAACAAAGAAAGCAAGCAAGAAAGTTATATTTATAAAATTGCATATGCACTCCAATAGAGTGCTTTTTGATTTTGCTGTATATAGTGATATTTCGTTAAATAAATAGGGAAAAATAATAAAAAAAATGACAAATAATTAATATTTTACTTTAAACTGACATCATTATCATATGACATCAGAATGACAATATGTCATTACGAAAAATAAAAGTATTCTCGGGTTTTCATAAATATTTTTTTCTTTTTTTTTTTCTTTTTTAAGCATTTCCATTCGTTTATACAAGTGTTTATGATATCATACTAACTCTCGAGGTCATAGTTTTTGTAGATGTGACAAATACCGAGAGCCCCTTTTTTTTCCACACTGAAACATCGGCAACAAAAGCATGTTTCAGTTAAGACTGTATGCATGCATTCAATTTAAACTACATTCCATCTTATTATCAATGAAAACATCACATATGTGTGATAATGAAAGAAAAAAAAAAACATAAACATAAAATACTTTCTTTTCACTAAAATGTTTGATCTATATAAAAAGGAAGTAAACTACCACCCCAAAAAGGCAATCCCAAGAACATGTCGTCGAAACGTGAGAAGCTCCCCAAGCTTGGATTCTTCGAGGAATTCATGGTTGGTGGCGTTGCTGCTGGTGTCGCCAAGACTGCCGCTGCTCCGATTGAGCGTATCAAGCTTCTGGTGCAGAACCAGGGTGAGATGATTAAGCAGGGCCGCCTGGACAAGCCATACGCCGGTGTTGTGGACTGTTTCACTCGTACAGTGCAGACAGAGGGTGTGTATGCGCTTTGGCGTGGCAACCTCTCGAACGTTATCCGCTACTTCCCTACACAGGCGCTGAACTTTGCATTCAAGGATACGTTCAAACGCATGTTCAACTTCAAGAAGGAGAAGGATGGCTATGCGAAGTGGTTCATGGGCAACATGGCCTCTGGTGGTCTTGCTGGTGCTGCTTCCCTGTGCTTCGTGTACTCCCTTGACTACGTGCGTACACGCCTTGCCAACGACACGAAGTCTGCGAAGAAGGGTGGCGAGCGTCAGTTTAATGGTCTTCTGGACTGCTACGTGAAGACGTGGAAGAGTGACGGTATTGTGGGTCTCTACCGCGGTTTCATGGTGTCATGCGTGGGTATTGTTGTGTACCGTGGCTTCTACTTTGGTCTGTACGACACACTGCAGCCCATGCTCCCTGTGGACACATTTATTGTGAACTTCTTCCTCGGATGGATGGTGACGATCGTCGCTGGCCTTCTTTCCTACCCTCTGGATACCGTCCGTCGTCGTATGATGATGACGTCGGGTGCTGCTGTGAAGTACAAGAGCTCTATGGACTGCATGATGCAGGTGATCAAACAGGAGGGAGCTGCAGCACTGATGCGTGGAGCTGGTGCGAACATTCTCCGTGGTGTTGCCGGTGCTGGTGTGCTCTCCGGTGTGGATGCACTTAAGCCCATGTACATCAAGTGGCGCAAGGCCAATGAGCTGAAGAAGGAGTAAAATAATGAGATAAGCTAAGACAATAAGTTTGTTAATATGAAAATCTGATTAAAGTGTAGGTATCATGTATTCTCTTTGTAAACAAGAGCTCATGTTCCTCTTAGAAGAAATTAAGCAAACGAAAACAGTTGATACATTCGCTAACGTGTTGGGACTTTATATATTTTAAGTTCTTTTGACTTTGAGGGGGATGTCAATGGAATTACAATGGTTCCAGTTTACTCTCCATATCCAGTGTCTTAATGTTTTTATATTGGAGTTGTTTGTGTCATCTGGTTTTCCCATAACGGTGTTCTTTTTTTTTTTTCTTTGTATTTCTTTCTATGGTGTAGAATAAGAATTATATTTACCACCCCAAAAAAGGCAATCCCAAGAACATGTCGTCGAAACGTGAGAAGCTCCCCAAGCTTGGATTCTTCGAGGAATTCATGGTTGGTGGCGTTGCTGCTGGTGTCGCCAAGACTGCCGCTGCTCCGATTGAGCGTATCAAGCTTCTGGTGCAGAACCAGGGTGAGATGATTAAGCAGGGCCGCCTGGACAAGCCATACGCCGGTGTTGTGGACTGTTTCACTCGTACAGTGCAGACGGAGGGTGTTTACTCACTTTGGCGTGGCAACCTCTCGAACGTTATCCGCTACTTCCCTACACAGGCGCTGAACTTTGCATTCAAGGATACGTTCAAACGCATGTTCAACTTCAAGAAGGAGAAGGATGGCTATGCGAAGTGGTTCATGGGCAACATGGCCTCTGGTGGTCTTGCTGGTGCTGCTTCCCTGTGCTTCGTGTACTCCCTTGACTACGTGCGTACACGCCTTGCCAACGACACGAAGTCTGCGAAGAAGGGTGGCGAGCGTCAGTTTAATGGTCTTCTGGACTGCTACGTGAAGACGTGGAAGAGTGACGGTATTGTGGGTCTCTACCGCGGTTTCATGGTGTCATGCGTGGGTATTGTTGTGTACCGTGGCTTCTACTTTGGTCTGTACGACACACTGCAGCCCATGCTCCCTGTGGACACATTTATTGTGAACTTCTTCCTCGGATGGATGGTGACGATCGTCGCTGGCCTTCTCTCCTACCCTCTGGATACCGTCCGTCGTCGTATGATGATGACGTCGGGTGCTGCTGTGAAGTACAAGAGCTCTATGGACTGCATGATGCAGGTGATCAAGCAGGAGGGAGCTGCAGCACTGATGCGTGGAGCTGGTGCGAACATTCTCCGTGGTGTTGCCGGTGCTGGTGTGCTCTCCGGTGTGGATGCACTTAAGCCCATGTACATCAAGTGGCGCAAGGCCGATGAGCTGAAAAAACAATAAGGTAATCTTTATGTGTGGGCATGTTGTCTTAATTTTTTTTTTCCGGTTAGACACAAATGTACATTTTTTGAGTTTGTGATGACGAAGAATGTATGTAATGCTCATTTTTATGAATATTATATTTCTATATATATCCCAAATTTAGTTGACTAAAGTAGGAAAAGTAGGAAAAAGTAGCAAGGGGAATCCTTGAAATATGTTTGCAGACCACTGTAACCTTAATGGGGCATGGGTGTTTTCAGCGTTTCTGGGTTCTTTTTTTTTTGCATGACGGTACAGAGGATTATGGTGAATGTTTGATATTGTGGTATCTTCTTGTGCGTTTATAAGGCACCACGTTTATGATTCTTCGCCACGTATGTTTTTAACGGTTCTGAAAAGGTTTTTTTTTGTAGTGGGTCTGTATTTGATGTCTTTTTGTAGTGAAATTCTTTTTTTTTTTTTCTCTGTTACTCTGTTCCCTTTATTGTTTTGGTATTTAAGATGTATTTTTCTCTTGCCGGTGTAATTATTACTTTGTTTTTTCTATTGACTGTTTTTTTTTTTTTTGTTTTTTTTTACTCTTTTTTTTGCCGGTGGATGATGTAATGCATGAGAGATCAAGCAGGAAACACTAGCGAAAAGCTAAAAGTAACAAGCAGGTCGTTATCTGAGTCACTATGCCGCGAGGTCAGATTATGACTGGGCAGGATTGGGAGCCGCAGGTATTTAACTTCCAAAACAGGAATTCTGCTGGTAAGAGACCTGGCCGTGTGAGCGAGGCTGAGGCAAACCGTGTGGTACAGCGTGGAGGAGATGTGGATGTGATGAAGAAGGAACACTTCCGCGCGAATACTCAAAAGGCAGGTCCTGGTGCTAATGCCAAGAAGTTAGATGAAGACAATGAAACGTTAAAGGTAAAACGAGTCGATAACAACCTTCGTATTGCCATTCAGAAGGCGCGGCAGAGTAAAGGTTGGACTCAACAGGATTTGGCCCAGCGCATTGCTGAGCGTGTGGGCGTTGTGACAGAGTATGAAAATGGTAAGGCTGTGCCTGAGGAACGTGTGCTGGTGAAGATGGAGAAAGCATTCGGTATTCATTTACGTGGTGTGAAGGCAGGTCAGCCATTTGGACATGCTCAACAGCAGCCGGTGAAAAAGGCACCTTGAAATTGTTTTTTATATCTTCTTCGTTTCTTTTTCATTGCCATCTATTTGTTTTTTTTTTTTTTTTTTTTTTTTACTTTGATCTTTCCCACGCCGCTCTAGAACCACAAGCTTGCTTTTTTCTCGTGTGTGTTATGCTAACGGTTTTTTTTTTTCCTTATCATGATTGATGGTGTTTTTTTTTTTTAATTATTATTGGTAATAGGGAGAAGCAAAAAATAAATGAAGGACAGATATCCAAAGAAAAAAGGGACAAAATAAAAGCCGATAGAACCTTGTTAAGAAATAAAAACGAAAAAAAAAATACATGATCTCTCGGTATTTCCCGAGAGGAAAAAAGAAAGAGAGAGAGAGAGAGAGAGGAGGCTGTGTAGCAAGTTAGTTGTGGTTTTCTCGGGAATTCGCCTGTGTCTCGTTCCGATATTCACACCATTTTTCTTTTTATTTATTTATTTTTTTTTTCTGGTCATTGTGTTTGTTTCTTTTTATTATGATTTTCTATATGTGTCGTTGGAATATCCTTTTTTTTGTTATATATATATATTTTTTTTTTGTTTTTCTTGAATTCTTCCTTCTTTTGTTTCAAAACAACAACTCTGTTTGATATGGAGCAAAATAGTACATCCGTTACGTAAGCCTAGACGTGGGCTCAAGTAGGAACGTAGATAAAGAAAAAGAAAAAGGAAAAGGAAAAAAAAGGGTAACAAAGCAAAAATTGTTTTTTTTTTATCTTCATTGTCATTTGTATTCGTTATTATCAGCATCATTGACGGTGTCACCGCAATTTGAAGGAATAACAAAAGAAAAAAAAAAAGCAATAACGGAGTCTATTGCGTGCTTTCTTTATTATTATTATTATTACAAAGAACAAAAACGACGATAAAATGAACAGGTACTCAATATTGGGTCAGTTAGGGGACGGTTCATTTGGTGTCGTAAGTAAAGCCCAACATACTAGCAGTGGAGAGATAGTGGCTGTAAAGAAAATGAAGCAACGATTTTCTAGCTGGGAAGAATGTTTGCAACTTCGTGAGATTCAGTCACTCAGGAAGTTGCAGCACCCAAATATTGTGAAATTAAAGGAAGTAGTACGTGAAAACACGGAACTTTTTTTAATATTTGAGTACATGGAGATGAATTTATTCAATATTCAACGAAAGCGGGCAGAACAGATGAGTGGAGTACAGAGTTTTTTCAACGACCGCGAGATCCGTAGCATTATGTGCCAGACTTTACTGGCTGTTCAGGCAATTCACAAAGGTGGTTTTATGCATCGAGATTTAAAACCAGAAAATCTTCTGACAAAAGGAGACATTGTTAAAGTTGCTGATTTTGGGCTTGCAAAAGAAATTCGCTCACGACCTCCTTTTACTGATTATGTTTCTACACGCTGGTACAGAGCACCAGAAATCATCTTGCGTTCTACACACTATAACTCCCCTGTAGACATATGGGCTTGTGGCGTTATATTTGCGGAACTCTACCTTAATCGACCTCTTTTTCCAGGATCATCAGACAGTGATCAATTGTTTAAAATTTGTTCTGTTCTTGGTGCGCCAAGTCCCTCAGCGTGGGATGAGGGATATCAACTCTCGCGGCGCCTAAATATGCGGTTTCCCAATGTGGCTCCTACACCATTGCGGCAGTTGTTAACCAATGCTCCACCGGCTGCCATTGATTTAATAGAACAAATGCTACGGTTTAATCCAAGTGACCGTCCAACAGCAACACAGTGTTTACAGCATCCATACTTCACTGGAACCACTAATGTAGCAGAAGCAGGGGGAACCCCAACAGCTCTTTACGCAGGTATTAGCACTGGACAACCGCACAATCCATTTCAGTTTGCTACAATGCATTCTTCAACACCCAATGGACCAGGTCAAAGTGGAGTGGGTCTTAGAGTAAATGGAGGAAGTCCTCCTCCTATTTCCTGTGGGGCGTCTCGGCTCCTTTCTCCCAATGTCAGCATACCTACATTAAACCCGTATGCTAACGTTGTGCGGTCAATACCCCAAAGTGTTCCAAAGGCAACCGCTAACGAAGATGAGTTTAATTTCTAGGCATAAAGGAAGAAGTGTCATCTTTTTTTTTTTGTTTCTTCTTAGTGTTCATCCTTGACTGTTTATTATGACATATATTGTGAAGAACACATCAGATGAAAGCCGCTGACGACAAAAGGAGCAAGACCACTTTGAAAACGTTGGATCTATTCATATACACGTTTTTACTGCCCTTTTAATGTTTTGTGTCTTTTTATTTCCCCTTCTTTTTTGCTTTGGGTTTCTCTTGAGTCAAGTGAAGTGTGCTTCATTGAATCATTGACATGTGAAAATGTGCCCACTTTTCAATATCTTGTATTCGGTTCATATTTGCACTCACTTGAAAGCGAGCAACTAATTAGGCAGTCAAAGAATGAAACCATTTACCGTCAAGGGTTAAATGTTTCATTTCCATTTGGTGGGGGAATACCT
>NW_021639845.1:459065-477388 GCF_002087225.1 Trypanosoma theileri
AAAAAAAAAAAAAAATGGAGGTTTTTAAAAATATAGTTGCGCTAATGCTGTTTGTTATTGTATTGATGACATTTTTTCAGACTTCTTCTGTAGAAGGAGCTTTCTATTTAGTACAAGGAGGTTGTATAGATGACCCTTTAAGATGGACGACACGGATTGACTCAATTGACGAAAATAGGGCTATTGTGGCGTTTCTCCATGATCAAAAGGTATCTTATGCAGGAATAGGCGGATATGTACAAGGGGGTAAAGCTCATTGGGACGATGGATCTTCAATGAAGTGGAAGTCTAATTGGTATACACCTCCATCAATATCAACCATTGGTTTTCTTGTAGTACGAGACGATAGTTTGTGGGATGTGATGTCCTATGACGTATTTCCAGATACGATGTTCGTTTGCACAGATGGTAAGACAGAGCCAATTCCTCCAACCACAACAGAAGCTCCAACCACAACAGAAGCTCCAGCCACAACAGAAGCTCCAAACACAACAGAAGCTCCAAACACAACAGAAGCTCCAACCACAACAGAAGCTCCAACCACAACAGAAGCTCCAAACGAAACGGATACATCATTCAATGTACTGGTTCCAGAGGTCTTGGATGCCTTGTCGGTGATCATGGGTAAGATGGGAACGTTTGATATCTTAACTTGGACTGCTAATGGTATAAATATTGATGTTGAGACAACACATTTGGTGAAGCAAATTGAGATGTTGCGTCATCGTTATCATTGTTTTGTGGGTGTGAACTTTATGGACATCACTAGTACAGGAGAGCCAAAAGATGTTGCAACTTTGACATATATAATGGGAACTACTATGCAATTTTTTGTACCTTTACCTTTAATGGAGTCTAATATTTCTCAATATGCTATACGTGTTGTAGTTATGAGCAGAACGGAAGGACCATTTTATCGTCAAACAAGCGCCAAACTTTTCATTCACACAGTTGAAAAAGTACTTCTTGGCTTAAAAGGCATAGTAAGCCTTAACGAGGAGGATATACTAGAAGATCAAGATATTTTACAACCACTATTGGTGACAGGACCTGGAACAATTGTGCAATACACTAAAGATTTAGAGCCAAATGTATTTAACGGTCTTTCTTTGACGATAATTAACAATGGTGTTGTTGGACGAACATGCGCCCCAGGAACAAAAAGCATTGATTTTTTCTTTTCAGATGGTAAATTATTTTTATACCTTCCAAATGACTATCTTGTATTGTTGAAAGTAGGACATAAAAGTCTTTGTGCTTCCTTTAATAATAAACATACTATTATCGCGTCGTTTCAGAAGAAACAATTGATATTTGCTGCAGAACGTGCAAGTTACAGATCTGGTGATATAATAGAAGTCTCAGCGCTTGGAGTTTCTACTTCTTTATTCGCACGTAACTTGTACGCTGCTTTCCTTTCAAAATCAGAGCGATGTACTACAATAGATGACACTTCTGTCTCATTAGAGCTTGATACTCCTATTGTTTCGTCAAAAGTATCAAAAGGATTATCATTTTCACAAAAAGAAGAAGAAGAGAACAAAACAACAACAAAACTTTATATTAACATCAGATCCAAGGAGACAAGCACAACATATTTGTGTATGCGACGCACTACAACTTCTTCTGTATTTCGTGTTATTTCCACTCACGGTGGTGAAGCTGTAAAAATTTTAGGTCCATCAACTTCAATGTCTTCAACTGGAAGAATTTACCTTTTTAATGGTTCAAGTGGAGCTATATCATTAAAAGATTTTGTTCTCCCTTCTCAATCAGTAAGTGACGCAAATCACTTTGAAAGTGTATTCCGTCTCATAATGAAAAGTTCTTTGCGCGTTCGTTTTGTTCCTTTACCTGTCGGCACCATATGGAAAGAAAAACTAGAGTCTTGTAAAAATTCTGTATTAAGTGATGGGGTTTTTGACGCTAATGATGGAACTGTTCAAATAAATATACCCCTTAATTTTTCATATATTTCGGGTATTTTATGCGGGGGAACAGAATATCTTCGTATAGATTATATTGTGTATAAAGCTTCAGAGTGGATTCTTGAGATTGGGGATTCTTTGGATGAAGTTGGTTTCGCCGTGATCCCGGCTTTGCCTAGTACAGCTCTGAAGATTAATGTAATGCATTCCGAACCTACAGCCCATTATTCAGTACGTCTTGCAATAGATGATAAATGTCACGTTGGTTTTACTGCTTCTCTATGGCAAGCGTCTAATTCAATTACCGCTGTCAGTTTTCCAAAAACTGTAATTGGAACATTTAAATTATGTGTGGGAATCTACATTGCACCTGGGATTACTTCACTATTTGTTCCTACCAATCGTACTTTATCATTAATATCATATGAAGAAGGTATGAAGGCATGGGAAAAAGAACAAGGTATAAATTCTGGCACATGGGTACCGTGTGGGGCATCTTCTGTCTGTGGATATACACAACAACAATCTTTTACTGAAGTATGTAATAACCAAGTTTCAAACACTCTATGGCCTACTATTATTACCGATAGGTTATATTCATATGGAAGTTTTAATGTAAAACTTTATGAACAAAAGGAAACTTTTCCTGCTATTCTTATCAATAAAAAAGTTTTTATAAGACGAGGTACTTTTTCTTGTCAACATCCAAGTTTACTGGAAATGAGTTTGGATAAGGAGGTTTATACTACTTCAGTTGTGGCAGATCGTGAGCACTCTTTGGTAACTTTAAGACCTACCATACATCTAGCTGGAGTTATCTTTGGATTTACCCCTTGGGATCAGTCTTGTGATGCAACATCAATACGTTATAAGATTCTAGTATCTACAACATTTTCAGAAAAATCAGGAAATGACGTATCTTCTTTAGATCTTGCTAAACTCTTATGGAATGGTGAAAATGAATATTATTTATTGTGTTTATTACGTAAAAATGTATGGCAAGCTATATCAGAAGCGTATATTCACATAACGACAGGAAATATAGATACTCATAGTGTTAGTGCGGATGCTATTACTACATCTAATCCAATGGTAAACAAAAATCATATTTTTCTTTGGCAAACAGAATCTGTAAGGTGGACAGTTGTAGGTTCTTTTATGACTGGAATAATAATATCACTTGCTCTTGTTTGGGATGATGCAACTTGTCTTGCCACTCCTGCGTATACATCCGTTATGCATTATATATCTCCAACTATTTCATATGTGAATGTTGAATCTTTTTATATTACTACTGCACCAACTCCAAGTTCTTTATTGCATTTATGCTATATTGTTGAAGGTTCTACTCCTTCACCGTTAAGTATCGAAGAACATCGCATGCGACGTATTTTGATGTTAGATCTTTCACTTTCTTCTATTAATTATCTCCCTCATTATGCAATACGATACGGAAGTAAAGAAAATACAACCATATTTCTTTCTGATCCTCTAAAACCTCCTATAACGCAAATCGAACTCTTTTTTGCTCGTTCACCAAATGATAAAAATGCTACATCTGATTGTTCACTTACATCTCAACATCATGTTGCCTCTTTACAAGTACATTCTGACGCATTTGGATTACAATGGGTAAATATTTTTCCAAGTACTATATCTATGGTAGGGTCTCCTGGACAAGAAACCTACTTACTTATCTGTGCAACAGCTTCTAAAGGTGTTAGTCTTCACTTTGTCCCTGTTAGTGCGTATTTGGTTATCAATGATGTTGGTACAGGGACACAAATTGATCCATTCTCTTTAGATCTTATATTTTCGCCACTGAATGGTACAGGTACCATTCTTGATTTATCGCCATGTGTATTAGTTCTGAGAAAATATGTTTCTGAGGTAACCAACCACACTACTGAGGATAAAAAGATTCTAGTAACCGCAAAGGGTCGCAATCATTTTGGACTTTTTATTGAACCAGGTGTAGATCTAGCAGCTGAAGAAGCATCAAGGCGTCTTCGAGCTGTTTACAAAGCAATGACTACAGGAGAAGGTTTACCTTTGCGTGTTAGCTCTTCAAGTGGTTTATTATTTCTTCTCTCATATGTAGAAGGTCTTCATCTTATTTCTCAATCCCCTTTTAATGGAATGCCAGGTGTGAATGTGAGTGATTTCAATAATAAATCTTCTTCAATGGAAGGAGATTTGGTTAAACAGGCTATCACTATATTTTGTGTTGTGATCGCACCTATTGCCGTTGGATTTGTGGCATTCTCTTTACAACGCACCATACCGAAATTAAACCGCCCACAATTAGGCAAAACCAATAAGAAAAACATTCCAATAAAAGGTACAAGAGCAACACTCTTTAAAGAGGGAATTGAAAAAAAAGTGGAATTTGAGAACACAGAGCCTGACTCCCCGCCACCCCGTAAACCACAATCAGTAGAGTGCAGTAAACCAGAAATTGCGGTAGTGAACACCACTGCAAATCCCTTGTATGATTCCGATGGGGATTCAACACCTGTAGACTTTGGCTGCACACCCCCACCGCGCCCCCAGTCAACACTGGGCGAAACAACCCTGACATCTGAGAAGGTTACGACGGATCCTGAAAAGCAGAGAGAGACATAGAATGAAAACGATGGGAAAGAGAGGAAATATTTTTCCTTTGTAGAAGGAAGAAATATGAAAAAGGGAAGAAGAAAGATAAAAAAAAAAAAAAAAAAAAAACAAATGTTTGGGTATATTATTATTCATTCGAACGAACGTTTCGCTCTTTTAATTTTCTTGTTGTGAATAAATATTATTGATCTTGGCTTGCTTGGTAACGTTATTTTTTTATTATTACTATTATTATTATTATTATTATTATTATTTCGTGGTTCTACCTCTTTTTGGAGGGAGTAACAAAAGAAGGAACACGACACGAATAAGTTGAACCCATTGTCTGGTTTTATTTTTATTTAAAACTTCTTCTGTGATCGTATTTTTTTTTTTTTCTTCGTCTTCTTAATTGTTTTTACTTTTTCTGTCTCTTTCTCCTTTTTTTTAAATTTATTTATTCTCTTTCATTCTTTATTTTTTTTATTTTTATTTTTTACTACTCCCTTCCCCACCCAAACTCTCTCTCTCTCTCTTTCTCTTTTTTTTCTTCTTTGTGATTTCTCCATAGTTCATTGTTTACACAGCGTGTACGTTCTCTCTGTGAAGTGCCAGTTACCATGTCGCGCAATCTTGGTGCCGAGGAGGAATGGGAAGATTATGAAGGTGTAGAGGAAGATGAAGAAGAGGAAGATACAACCATCAACAACTCTGATGTGGTGATGCGGTACAAGAAGGCGGCTCTGTGGTGTAATGAAACTCTGCAAGTCGTTCTCGATGCCGTTAAACCGGGTGTAAAGGTGTATGAGCTTTGCAAACTTGGCGATGACACCATCCTGAAGAAACTCAAGACAATGTTTAAGGGTACTGAGAAGGGCATTGCTTTTCCAACCTGTGTTTCCGTTAACAGTTGCGTCGCCCACAATAGTCCAGCGGCTGGTGATGATGCGGGAGAGCAGGAAATTCGTATGGGAGATGTGGTACATGTGGATTTGGGTATCCATGTGGATGGTTACTGCGCACAGGTCGCTCACACGATTCAGGTAACAGAAAACAATGAACTTGGCTCTGATGAGAAAGCTGCAAAGGTTTTAGCTGCAACGCACAGCATTCTTAATACTGCCATGCGAAAAATGCGTCCAGGAACAAATGTTTATGAAGTGACTGAGGTCATTGAAAAGGCCGCTGCGCACTATGGTGTAACCCCTGTTGATGGTGTACTTTCTCACATGGTGAAGCGATACATCGTTGACAGTTTCCGATGCATTCCGCAGAGAAAAGTTGCAGAGCACCTTGTGCACGATTACACCCTGGAAGCTGGTCAGGTGTGGACTCTCGATATCGTGATGAGTTCTGGAAAGGGCAAACTGAAGGAACGTGATGCCCGACCAACGGTTTTCAAGGTAGCACTTGACTCTAACTACAATATGAAGATGGAGTCTGCACGTGAGTTGCAGCGTGAGATTGAGGCAAAATACCAGACGTTCCCCTTCGCCCTACGTAACCTTGAGACAAAGAAGGCACGACTAGGTCTATCGGAGATGGTTAAGCACAACGCCGTCGTGCCATACCCTGTCTTGTATGAAAAGGATGGTGAGGTGGTTGGTCACTTTAAGATGACACTGCTCATCACGGGTAAAAAGATCGAGCCGGTGACTGGTCTTAAGCTCCAGAAGGCACCACCACTTCCGCCCTACACGGATGAGTTGCTTCTGACAACAAGCAAGTTACCACTTTCACTGGAGGAGAAGAAAAAGAAGAATTAGGTAAACTGAAATGAGGCAACTCCAAAGAAGGGATATGAAGAAGAACAACGAGAAAGAAGGAAAAGAAGAGGAAACTGTGGCACATGTCGTTTCATATTTCCTTGAATTGGCAAGAACAGCTGAAGTGGATGTCCCTCGTTTAAATGAGGAACGGCCTTGATGATAAGACCAAAAAAAAAAAAAAATGAAAAGGGAAAAAATTAAGATGAAAGAGAATATATATATATATTTAAAAAGAAGAATGAACGAAAAAAAAAGAGGAAGATATACATAAGCGATAAAGGCCCCATTAAAAAAAAAAAAATTAATCCTTCCCCCATAAGAAATTCTTCTTCTTTGTTTAACGTATATATCTATGTTTGCATGTATATGCTCTGTATTTTATGACTATACCCGTATTTTTTTTTTTTTTTTTTTCTGGTTTCAGCTTGTTTTAATTAAATATTACCCTTGTTTGGTTTTTTTTTTTTTTTCTTTTTTTCTTTTTTTTTTCTACAAGACTGAGTGCTTCTCTGTGTGAGTGTGTGTTCCTGCACTAGTGAAAGAATAGTTCGCTTCTGGTGTGAAAGCAGAGAAAGAAAGGAGGAAAACAAGAAAAAACAAAAACAAAAATAACAAGAACAAGAACAAAAACAACAACATATAAAAAAAAAAAAAAAAGGGATTAACGATCCATAAGATGAGCGCTGTAGATGTCAATGAGTTACGCCAAGTGACGCTCGGTAAGAAACTTGGTGCTGGCAGCTTTGGTTCTGTCTACGCTGGTATCCTTCCTAGTGGACGGTTTGTGGCTGTAAAAGAGCTGGAGCTTGCTGAAGATGCCCCTACAAATACGGAAGTTGAAATTCATAAGAAATTGGTACATGAAAACATTATTCGGTATCTTCACAGTCATGTTGACACTGAAAGTACCCCAAAGCGATTATTTGTTTATCTCGAGTTTGTTACAGGTGGATCGGTAACCTCACTTATGAAAAGTCTCCCAAATGGACATTTACCAAGTTCTGTTGTACGTGTCTACGCGCGCCATATGTTTTCTGGATTGGAATATCTACATAAGAATCAAGTTGCCCATCGCGATATCAAGGGTGATAACCTTCTCATTTCCATGGATACGGGTATAGCAAAACTGGCCGATTTTGATCAGGCAAAAATCATGACTACACATGGAACTCTTCGTAAAGCAGCGACGGCAACTTTGGCTGGAACGCCTTACTGGATGGCGCCGGAAGTCATTACAGACGAAAGTGGATACGATCCTTTTAAAGCCGATATATGGTCTGCAGGTTGCACAGTGGCTGAGATGATAACAGGACGACCACCATGGACACCAATGAGCAATGTAATGAACATAAT
Source organism: Trypanosoma theileri (assembly GCF_002087225.1). Lineage (NCBI taxonomy): Eukaryota > Euglenozoa > Kinetoplastea > Trypanosomatida > Trypanosomatidae > Trypanosoma > Trypanosoma theileri. Next base: position 466,711 of record NW_021639845.1, read on the forward strand.
GAATAAACTTGCCATGTCTTCAGGATGGCCAGATGCTGTTCCAAAGGATCCCAAGGTTTTAGGTTCTCAGGAGGCGTACGACTTTCTTGATTTGTGTTTTCGCCGTAATGTTGCTGAGAGACCAGATGCCACAACACTTTTAAATCATCCTTTCTTACAATTACCATAAAGTGAAGTAAGGAATGTGTGTGTATGCGTGTGCGAAATGAGAAACATATGCGAAAGAGAAAAAAAAGATGTGTGCAATTGGGCGAGAGGAGGAGTTTGAAAAGTGGGAAAGAAGAAGAAGAAGGAAAGATGTCCAAGTTATGAACATGTTTTGATGCTTACGGAAGAAGAAGAATGCCAAGACAAGCAAAAATAGGTGTGACGAAGAATGGTGAAGAAAAGAAATCAAAAAAAAAAAAAAAAGAACAAAATGGAAGAGGTAAAGAAGAAAAGATATCAAAGGTGATCTTCTTGAGTTGTTTTCCAGAGAAATTGTAATTATATTAAAAAGAAAAATTTTACCTGAGCATAGGGGCTCTCTCCCTATCTCTTTCCCTCTCTTTCCCTCTCTCTCTCTTTTTATCTCTATCTCTTACACACATACATATACACACGTACATACATACATACGGAAAACAACAACAACAAAAACAACAAAAACAACAACAAAAAAGAGTCATGCGTACACTTCAATACGAACACACAGATGATGGTAAGTAGTTTGAGGACTTTGCGGAGAGAGGTCGATTTCTGTTGCGTTTTTCTGTACTCTCTCGCGGAACATTTTAAAAGGACATTTTGCTTATAGATGTTCCTGCACAAACTTATTTATGTTTCTCTCATATACACATAAACATACATACTCTTACAATCGCTGCATGTTTGAGTATGTTTTTGTAAATGTATATATGAGAGAAACAAAGAGGGGTTATAGTTTTTTTTTATTTGTCTGTTGCAACACAGAAAAGCCGGACAATTGAGTTTAACTGTGTGTGTGTGTTTGTGTGTGTGTGCTCTTTCCGGCTTTATATATTGTTTCTTGTTTTTTTTTTTTTCCTTTTATCTCAGCGGATGACGTGCCTCCCTATGTTAGTATGGTAGCTGGAGAGGAGAGGAAGAGAAAAAGAAAGAGTAAGAAGAAGGGGAAAAGAGACGTATTTGGACGACACCTTTTCAGCCTCATTTTTTTTTTTTTTTTTCTATGCAAAACAATTTTCTTGCGCAAGGTGTATTTTCTGCAACCTCGTTCTCTTATTTTATTGCCTTCTATCTATCTGTGTCTCTCTCTGTCTGTGTGTGTGTGTGTGTGTTTTGGTCTCTTCTTTCCCCTTTCTTCTTCTTTCCCTTTATTCTGACCATGTTTCTCTTATATTTCATATACTGCCGTATTTATCTCTTTCATTTTTTTTTCTTTCTTTCTTTCTTTCTTTCTTTTTTCATTTTTCTATTTGGTAAAAGGTGCAACCCGCCAAGATCGTTTGTGTTGTTTTTTTTTTTTTTTTCTTTTTCGAGGCATGGATTCAACCAACTCCCAGCAGACATCGAATCAACGACCGACCGGCATTACCCGTGTAGAGGACAAGTATCTCATTGATGAGGATGCCGTTGTCGGCCGTGGGGCGTGGAGTGTGGTGAAGCGGTGTACGCCAATCGCACCCTATACACCTCCAGGGTCTACGCCAGATATGAAAATTGTTGTGAAGATCATCGAAAAAGAGTACCTCATATCGCTAACCAAGGGCAATGTAGAAAGGGCAATGGCTGAAGTAAAGCGAGAAATTGATGTACTGCGACACATTCCTCCTCACGAAAATGTTGTAACATTTTTAGAGTACATCGAGACAGAAAAGGAGTTTCTCCTTTTTTTTGAAGAAGTACAGTGTGGAGACTTGTGCGAAATTATTCTCCAGTCATCTGAGGGAAAACTCACAGAGGAAAAGTCAAAGCTGTACACATATCAAATAATTAAGGCAGTTTTGCATTGTCATATTCATGATGTCATTCATCGTGACATCAAACCAGAGAATCTGCTTGTTAGCAATGATGATAATATCAAATTGACAGATTTCGGTCTTGCTAAACGATCAAAAGGTGTATGTACATCAGCTGAACCGAGAGATCCTTTGGATCCTGTCGCTTTATGCATGGAATATCCAGGTGCTGAGCGACTTATCGGGAAACGTGTGGTTTGTTCTGATGTTATTGGAACTCCTCGCTATGGCTCACCTGAGATGTTTTATGCTAAATTTACCCAAACACACTATGATGGATTTAAAGCAGATACATGGTCTGTGGGAGTTGTAACATACATTACTCTTTCTGGAAGTTTCCCTTATTCTGCAGCGGCACATGCACCAGAAAAGGAAGTATTTCGTACAATTATGGATACTGTACTTCCAGTACCTCCAGGTATGTCTCCCATTGCACTTGATTTTGTTCAACGACTTCTCAATAAAGATCCTCATAAACGTATTTCCTTGTATGATGCATTGGGACATCCATGGCTTGAAGGTGTGGCTCAAACTCGAGAATCTGTTATGGTACCAAGAATATTGGAAACTTTTACTTCTGCAGAGATGTTACAAGCGTGTAAAATGTTTAACAAGGAGGCTCAATCACTACATCAATGTATTCGACTCTTACAACGTGAAAATCAACGTCTTCGTGATGAACAAGAGAAAATTGAAGAATCTATGTCTTCTCGAGACAGAGATGTACGTCGTACGAGCACTCCACGGCGCGCTGAGACGCCATCAGGTACTTCTCGCACACGAACTAATCGTACACCTGGTGCTTCAAGTTCTTTACGTGTTACTTCACCAGCAAGAACTGGAGTACGACCTGGACGTAGTAGTATTACTAATGAAAGTTCAAATGGTTCTGTGCGACGTCCATCCGCGCACCGAATCAGTGCACGAAGTCCTCTGGCACGCAGTGCAGCAAGTACTGTTCGACGAGGTACTCCACTACGTGCTGGTGGAACCACGCCAATGCGAGCTGGAACTCCATCACGTACAACTGGAAGATCTACGTCTGCTGCACGAGGTGTTTCTCGCCCTGCCAATAATGGTGTTCCATCTACACCAGTTGCTCAGCGTGCATCTACACCAGGTCGAACAGGAACGCGCTCTACAACCCCATCTCGTTCATCGATGGTAAGTCATGTTACATCGGCGAAGGAGTTACATGTAGGAGAAACTGTTACGTATAAGGGATACCGAGCTGTTGTTCGCTTTAACGGTCCAACTGCATTTGGGGCTGGAATCTGGATAGGATTAGAGATGATGGAAGGTAACGAAGGAACCAACGATGGTTCATCCTTTATTGATAAAAAACAGTATTTTACATGTCCCAAAGGAAAGGGCGTCTTTGTGCGGGCATCACAGGTCAAGAAACTGTAGTTTGTTGTGTCCAGATGGATATGAAAAAGAAAGCGGAATAAAGTGAAGGAAGGAATTTTATAGGAGGAAAGCAAAACATAGGCTATTGGATTTTTTTTTTTCTTTGTGGTTTTGCTTGTAGATTTCTTGCCCTAGAGTTAGAGAGAAAGTATGTGTTTGTCTGCGTGTGTGTGTGTGTGTGAACGAGAGAGAAAGAGAGAGAGAGAGAGAGAGAGAGGAAAAAAAAGGTTATGAACGGAGGTAACGAGAGATATCATTGTATATGCCTTTGGCGAATTTGTAACTCTGTATTTTTATCCTTCCCAAAAAAAAAAAAAAAGAAAGAGGAGGATAAGTAAGAGAGAAAAATATATATGAGAGTGAGGGGAGGAGGTGTTTTATCCCTTATATTTTTTTTTTCTTTCTTCGGTGCCTCGTTTTCTTTCGACAGGATTTCAGCCATCAGTGCGTTCTTTTTTCTTTGTGTCTCCTGCTTTTGTTTGTTCTCTTAGGGGGGGATGCGAAGGAGTCTGAAGAATTCCACACTCAATTTTTTTTCATATATATATGTTTTTTTTTTTTTTATTGTTGTACTTTTCTCTTGTGTCTTTTTTTTTTTCTGTTTCTATATTTAACAATATTCATCTATGATAATAGTCGTAATAGTGGTGTTGGTGTATCGTAGTGTGATACGGCAACAGAGAGGCGGTTGTATCCTTCTACCGCTTTTTCACTTTTTATTTGTAAAAATAAATAAAAAAAAATGACGCTAGATGAAGGAGAGACTCTCTCGCGGGCGGTGCAGCAGCTACGCCGGGCATGTAGTGATGTGTCTGGTGCTACCGCAGAGTTGGGCACTGCGCGGGATATGATGGCTCGTGAGAAGTTGCGCAAAGCACGCTTACTTGCCACACAATGTGAGGGAAAAGTCTCTGGTATTCTCTCTTCATGTGTGGGGGCGGAGATGGTTGCTTTGCGGGGTCAGTTTCACTCTGCAATGTCAGAGTTTGATGTGCTTAATAAGGAAGCCACACGAAAGGAAAGACAAACGTGGCGATCCAGTGTCCAAACCGATACTTCTTCATTAGGAAGAGGAGGGGAAGCGGGAAGGGGTGAGTCGCTTGCAATGTATGAACCTGTGCGAGTTCAGGAGATAAAAACTGTTGATATGTCGGAATTTCACACAGAAGAGGCACTTCAACGTGAAAAGTTGCTCGGTGTGAGAGAAATTGAAGGCAATATGATGGATCTGAGGACCACATATATGGAGTTTAATGACCTTGTGCAGCATCAGCAGACTAATCTTGACATGATGACAGAGAATGTTTCTTCTACACAGACATATGTGGAAAAGGGAAGAAGTGAGATTAAAGTTGCCTCTAGACGCCAACGTTGTGGGAGGAAAATGTTGTGTACTATTGCTGGTGTTCTTGTTATTGTTATTATTGTTGTCATTGTAGTGGTTGTTGTTCTCAAACGTTGAAGCGAAACAAAGTAAGTATTTATGCGAAGTGAAGTCATGAAAGGTTTCTCAAACCGTTTTTTTTTTTTTCAATTTCTTGTTTTTCTGTTATTATTACTATTATTTTTCTCTGTATTGCGAAATTACTTATATCGTCAGCTTATTCTAGGTGTGCCTCGTTATGATAACTATATCATTCTCCGATTTGACTCTTATTGCTCCAATAGGAGAATATGAATTCTATGGTTGTTCAAAAGGTATGATTCTGTGTTTTTTTTTTCTTTTTCTTTTTTACTCTTGAATACATGAAAATCCTCACTCTGTTCTGTTTTTTTTTTTTTTTTCTTGTTGTTGTTGTTCTTAAATGATCTGCAGAATATCAAACAAAAGAGGAAAACAAAGAAAAAAAAAAATACGTTTCAATCACCTTTCGGCCTTCTCCGTTGATTCTCAATTCTAATGGACTTCTTGGGAGAGAACCAACAACAAGAACAACCTCAAGAAGAACAAATTGCCCCTCTTGACAACAGTGAACAGAAGCCATCCATTAATCAGAATCAGAATTCATACCCATTATTTAATGATGATACTTCTGCATCCGTGACTGAAACCCAAGGGGAGAAGAAGCAGTCTTCTCAAATGCCAACCTCAGCTTCGTGGGATGGTAGTACTGATGACTTTTTTGGACCCACAGATACAAAAAATATTCCTGAGGATCCAATTGCGGCTCCAACTTCCACCGGTACTACAACTACGACTAAACCCACAACAACTACAACCCCTGCAGCATTGGCGGCACACCCACAAAACACAAACGGTAGTAAAGTAATGGAAGCGGCAAATGAGCAAATCCAGGCTAGAACAGCAAGTATGGATGCCAAGACAAAAGAGAAGGAGGCAAAAATTATCGATGCCGCCCAACTCTACCTAAAGGAGGAGAACAGCAAACATACAGAGAAGTTGAAACAGGTAAAGGCTGAACACATGCGTCAACAAAAAAGTGAAGAAACAAAGCGAAATGAATTTAAGAAAAGTGGAGCTGTTTGGAATGGTGTGGCGTTGATGACAGACTTGAATAAGGCGAACAAGTTCTCCAAGGGTACAGAGCGTATGAGAAGTATTCTTATCAAGTTGGGTGAAGTGAATAATGCATAGCCTGGTGATTTGCCCCATTCTGTTAGCGGAATCAATGGAATTGTATTAGGCTTACTGCAGGCAAGAAAAAAAAAAAAAAAAAAAAAAAAAAAGAAAAAAAAAAAGAAATTTAGTTGTACGGGGAATGCACACCCTCCCCTCTTTCTTGCCTCCCTCTTCTTTTTCTTTGCTTGAGTTCCTTCTTTAACATGTGGGAGTTATTGCTTCTACTGTTCTTGTTTTCTCTCTTCTCTTTTCGTGTTATCCGTTTGTTATTAATATTATTATTATTATTATTATTATTATTATTATTACTTTCCTTCTTCTTTTTTCTTCTTCTTCCCGTTCCTGTGTATTTGCGTTTTTAGGACCTTGATTTTCTCCGACTGAAAATGCGCGGTGGCAGAGGCGGAGGACGCGGCGGCGGCAGAGGTGGCGGTTTCGGCGGCGGCGGTGGTCGTGGTGGCGGCGGCGGCGGCGGACGCGGAGGATTCGGCGGCCGTGGAGGCGGTCGCGGCGGTGGTCGTGGCGCAGGCGGTCGCGGAGGCGGTCGGGGCGCCGGCGGCAGAGGTGGTGGTCGGGGCGGAGCGGCCGCAGTGCGCGGCAACGTCTTCCAGCCACATGCCCGCATGCGTGGCTGCTACCTGCTGGCCGGAAAGGACACACTCGCTACCAAGTCTCTCGTCCCTGGTGTCTCCATTTACGGCGAGAAACGCCTCAGTGGCACCACCGCCGGCGAAACAGAGTCATGCGAGTTCCGAGTGTGGAACCCCTACCGCTCAAAGCTGGCAGCGGCTATTTACTCTGGTGTCGCCCAGATCTACATGGAGCCTGGGTCCACTGTCCTTTATCTCGGGGCTGCGAGTGGAACGACCGTTAGTCACGTCTCAGACTTGGTGGGGCCAGAAGGTGTGGTATACGCGGTTGAATTTTCACACCGCAGTGGGCGTGATCTTGAAGAAATGACAAAACGCCGTAATAATATTGTTCCCATTTTGGAGGACGCGCGGTATCCACAAAAGTACCGTATGCTGATTCCACGATTGGTGGACTGCATCTTCATGGATGTTGCCCAACCTGATCAGGCGCGTATCCTAGCTCTGAATGCGCAACATTTTCTTAAGGATAATGGTGGTTTTGTAATCTCTATCAAAGCTAATTGTATTGATTCTACTGCAGATCCTGCTACAGTGTTCGCCTCTGAGGTACAGAAGCTGAAGGAATCCGGTCTCAGACCCAAGGAGCAGGCTTCGCTAGAGCCTTTTGAGCGTGATCACGCAGTTGTTACTGGTTATTATAAGTCTCCACCAAAGTAGGTTACAATATTTGTGCCATGGTGTTGCTGCTGGTGTCTCTTTTTTTTTTTTTCTTGAGCACCGACGCAATATACGTCTTAAAGAAACGAGAATGAGAAAAAAAAAAAGGAAGGGGCAAAGTGAGGGGGATGCCCATAACGCTAAAAAAAAAGAAATAATACGTTAAACAGAAATCGAAAAGTAAGACAAGGGAAAAAAAAGAAAAGGAGTGAGTAAACCATAAGCAAAATTTATATTGCATTGACAATAGAGAGTAATCCAATAATACTCTTGTGATTATCTTCTATGATAAAAAAAGAAAAAAAAGAAAGGTAATTTACTGTTTTTTTTTTTTTTTNTCTTCTTTCTTTTTTTTTTTTTTTTTTTTTTTTTTTTTTTTTGTGTGTGTCGTATTTTCAGTTGTTGTTTTTTTCCGGTATAGGAAAGAAGGTATTTGAAAAAGAAGTATTGCCTATGATCCCACGGGCTGCACAAATACGCCAGCAGCAGGCCAATGAACGACGTGCTAGGCTGGAAGAGAGCGCAGCACGTGCTGCCAGAGAAGACGTATTTGCTCGACACAATGCCATGCGTGGAGTACATGGAGTAGGTTCACGTTTTGCTAACACCAATCGATACTCACGGCGTGATCCCAATCGTGGTATCATAACACAAGCAGAGTGGAATGCTTTGGTTGAGGAACATGAGGATTCAGGTTTTAAGTTTCGAATTTTCTTTTTCCTACTTGTACTTTTTGCTATTCTTTTATTATCCTTTGCAAAGTACGATGTTGAATTTAATCTCGAACCACCACAAATAGAGAGTGGAAAAGGTTTTGGAGAAGTTCCCGCTACCTCTGGTGGGAGTATTCGTACTGAAGAACTTGAAAAATATTATGAAACACTAGGTGTAAAAGGAAGACTTCGACGTGAGGAGAAAAATGCTGAAAACGCTGACTACGATGCTGACAAAGAACGTCGACGAGAAAATTTTCGTGTTCGTAAAGAAATTCGTGAAGCCCTTAAAAGACACGAAAAGGAACGGGGTCAACTTGTTCACTGTGGGCGTGCTTGTGAGGCTAAAAATCAACAAGTTAATTTGGCTTATAATCGACTTGCTTCTCAAGTTGACCGTGAGCTCTACGGTGTTTTGTTGGACGCAAAAGATACTAAATCTCAAAGATCTCTGGATGCGTCAGAACTAAAAAAGGCTTATGAAGCTAAGAAAAAACAAGTAGAGGAGAACGAAAAAAATGAAGAAGATAAGGAAATGGCTTTAGAAGAGTTAAAGGATGCCTATGATATTCTTGTTAATCCAGATGCTCGAAACTATTACCTTCTGTATGGAATGAAACCTCCGGAGCATATGCGTCACATCAGCGCCAAAAGCGGTGGTTGGGGACAGGAACTAACCCTTGGTACGTATAAATATCGTATTATACTGGCGTGGCTTGACTTTTTACACGATTACATTGGACTTTGGGGCGAAACAATTGTGCTACTCGCCGCTTTGGCCTTTGTACTCTCACGTATTCCTATTGCCTTGAAGCAGTCCCAACATTTATTAGATGAACTTGAGTGGGAAGATGCAGTAGAAGAGTCTGAACGAGCTGGACGAAAAGAAAATGTTGCTGCAGAGAAGTAAAACTCCTGTATATGTGTTTTTTTTTTTTTTTTTTATGGTATTATATATATATATATATATATATATATATATGTATTGATATAGGGTGAGTCTGTGCCTCTTTTGCTTACGCATGTGCGATTTTTTAGAGGTGTATATAATCCAACTTGGTGAAAGATGAGGGGGAAAAGAAATATATAATATATTATATGACTGACTGTTCCATTACTTTTTATGTTTGATTTGTTTTTTAATTTACTTTTCTTCACGACTATATTCTTTATATTTTTTATATATTATATTCATGAAATAACAACAACAACAATAAAAAGGACTTGTTTTTCTAGATTGTATAATCTCCATATGCAAAAACAGCCGGACTATTACGCCCTTCTGGGAGTACCCAGGACGGCTTCCAGGGATGGTATTCGAGAAGCCTACAAAGTAAAGGCGCTAGAGTTGCACCCAGACAAAAACCCTGAGGGTGAGGCAGTATTTAAACTGGTGGTGAATGCATATCATATACTCCGTTCACCTACAAAACGGAGGAAATACGATCAGGAAATGGCCTTGCGCGATGGTCGAAGGCCGCCACCATCTCAAGCTCCAATGGGGCGCTACGGTCCTAAACCGAATACCGGTAATAATGCAAGTCCGATGAGACCAAACCCTGCACCTTCATTCAGTGACGGTGCTTCCAGAAAGTTTACTGATGAAAAGTTGTTCGAGGATATTTACAAGCAATATCAAAAGGGGACCTACGGGGGTTCTGCACCCACCACTAAAGATCCAAAAGAAGGCTTCCGTGGAGCTGGTGGTAATCAGTTGAGCTTCGCAGAATGGTTTAAAAAGAAACAGGAAGAACTTAGACAAGCAGAAGAAATATTTAAGGCCAAGCTAGATTACGCCAAAAAGCTAGAAGTTGAAGAAAAACAGCGGGCTGAAGAGTGGCGTATATTGCAACAACGCAGAGAGCGAGAACGAGAAGAGGAACTAGAACGTGCTCGAGCTCAACGAGAATGGGAAGGCGAGCTCCTACGACGAGAAAAAGAAACAGCCATGAGGAATCGTAAAGCAGAGGAAGAACGACTTAAAGTGGCTGCATATGCTGAGGTTCAGAGAAAACAACAGGAAGATATTGATACTCATCTCAAAGAGCTTGCCAGAATGAAAAAAGAATTGGAGGATGAAAGGCAACGGTTGGCAACAGAAAGAGAATTGGCTCAGCAAGAATCAACAAGTCAACAATGCGCGCGCCGTGAACGTCAACGACAGCGCGAGCTAGAAATAGCTTTAGAAATTCAAAGAGCAGAAGCAAAGGTAGAGGAAGCTCTTGCTCATCAAGCAGATTATGAAGCGTATGAAAGAGAACGCGAAGAACGACGAAAGCGTGAGGAGCAGGCCCGCTTACGTGAAGAAGAACATCGACGTCAAACAAATTTACATGAAGAAGAATCGCGGCGTCAAGCTAACGCGGAACAGGAAGAAGCACGACGAAAGGCTTCTGAAGAACTTGACGGAAAGAGAAGAGCAATATTGGAACAAATTGTGCAAGAGCGTCAGCGACATTTGGATGATGTGGAAGCTATGCGACGTGAAACTGACCGCATTGAGGCAGAAATGCAGGCAAAGCTTGATGCTTTGAGGGAAGCGAAGCGCTCTGGGCAACCGATAAATTTGGACGAATGGAAACTATAGAGGTGTCCACTGGCTCGCTACCACCGTCAAACTATGTGATAAGTTGTCCAATTCGGTGGGTGTGACGCCCGCTGCTGTTCATTTTTTTTTTTTTTTTT
>NW_021639845.1:477478-484423 GCF_002087225.1 Trypanosoma theileri
TATATATATATATATATATATATATATATATATATATACGTGTATGTATACATGTTTGTATGACTTGGCATTCGGTGATCAAATGCGGGTTCTAGGGGCGCAACGGTAAACAAGTATACTTTATGCATCCCTTACTTACTTGAGCATATGGTGGCAGTGGACTCCGGCAAGCAACATCCCCTGTGGATGATGCGATCAAGTTTTTTGTATTTCAGTTTTTTTTTATTCTTAGTGGTATGTTTTTTTTTTTTTTTTCGTATTGTAACTTTCTTTTTTGTTTTGCCTTTCTTCTACATCTTTAAATACAGGTGAAGAGTTTTAGTAAATTAAAGCGAAAACATGTACGGTGGCTACGGTGGACTTTCTTCCATGTACGGTGGTTTGGGAGGCGGGATGTCTCCCATGTACGGTGGTTTGGGAGGTGGAATGTCCTCTATGTACGGTGGTTTGGGAGGTGGAATGTCCTCTATGTATGGTGGTTTGGGAGGCGGAATGTCCTCTATGTACGGTGGCGGAATGGGCGGTAATGGTCTAACAGGTAATATGATGGGAGGAGGAATGTCAACGGGCATGGGTGGAGGAATGCTAGGATCTAATGGAGAAAACACGAACAGTTTACTTCCTCCCCAGTGTGATCAGCAGACGCTTAGACTTCCAACCAATGCTCCTATTAATGAAACCCCAAAAGAACGTCGAGCAAGACGCCGTCAGGAACGGATGCAAGAAAAAGAAGCTATTGAGAAGCATCGTCAACAAAAAAGGCAGTTTGCAATACATTCAACGATAGAAGTAGCTGGACATGTGCTACAAATATTAATTCAAGTTATGAGGTCAGGCCTTGAACTTTTTGGTGTTGGATTTGGTACGTATTACAGCATCAAGGCTCTAAAGGCTCTTGTCAAAAGTCAAGAAAACTCCGTTCCACGCTCTGTTGTACAGAAGGCCGTTATACAAGGAAATGGAGAGGTGTTAAAAGATGGTGGAATTCCCAAGAGCAATAAGTGGAAAGTATGGTTATTGATTTCTATGTTGTTTTTAACATTAGAAGGACTATATAATGTACTTCAACGTTTACGTAACCCTCATGGACGACGAGCTATTAACCGTGGTCAATCTGATATACTTCTTACAGATGAAGATGAAGAATTGCAAGAAAATTTAGATGAGACAAGTGAGTGTAGTAGTGATGATGAGAGCTCGATGAACTCTACATTATCAGTAGAGGATATTTATGATAGTACAAATGTAAAAGGGAAATCAAAAAAACGTGTGTTCATAGCCGTATATGACTATGAATCTCCAGAGAGAGATGGTTTCCTTGGATTTAAGGCAGGAGATCGTTTTGTCATTGAAGATTATGCAGAAAATGGATGGTGCGAAGCCACTCTTGTGGATGGTTCAGAAAGAATGACACATAAAGGTCTAGTCCCTGGTAACTTTCTACGAGTTCTGGAGGGTGAAACAAAATTGTAATATCAATTGCCTTATTTGAACAGTTTTTTTTTATATATATATTATATATAAATGACCCATAAAGAATGAAAAGGCGCCTCTTTTTCTTTCTATCTATTCAATCAGCGGGTAACTCGCTATAACACTCAAAAACTGTGTGTGGGTATGCAACAAAAGGAGGAAGTAAAACAACAAGGAAAGAAGGGGTGAAAAAGGTTATAAAGAAAAAAAAAAAAAATGAGTCTCTTCTCTTACTTCTTGGTGTTACAATATTCAGATTCAGATAAAAACTGCAAAAGCTTTCTTCATGTTTCCTTGATCCATTTCTTTTCTTTATATTCTTTTTTTTTCCCCCTTTTTTATAAATAATAATAATAATAATAATAATAATAATAATACTACATTATTAGCCACTTGTCGAAGAGATACCGCACAGCAATGGCTGACGCCCCAATCGCTCCTGCTGGTGAACAGCGTGGCTTCGGCCGTGGTCGTGGAGGCCGCGGTGGCCGTGGCGGTCGTGGAGGCCGCGGTGGCGCTAACGAGGAAAAGGACTGGGTTCCATGCACAAAGCTGGGTCGCCTGGTGAAGGAGCAGAAGATCACCTCCCTTGAGGAGATCTTTCTCTTCTCGATGCCCATCAAGGAGCACCAGATTGTGGACCAGCTGATCAAGGAGAGTGATCTTCGTGATGAGATGATGCTCATCTTCCCCGTCCAGAAGGCCACATCGGCTGGTCAGCGCACACGCTTCAAGGCGTTCAACGTGGTCGGTGATGGCAACGGACACATTGGTGTCGGCGCTCGTGTCGGCAAGGAGGTGTCACTCGCCATTCGTGCTTCCATGATCGCAGCGAAGCTGAACATCGTCCCCGTGCGCCGTGGTTACTGGGGTAACAAGATTGGTGAGCCACACACGATCCCAATGAAGGTGACCGGTAAGTGCGGTTCTGTCGCCGTCCGTCTCGTCCCTGCGCCACGTGGTACTGGCATTGTTGCGGCACCCGTCCCAAAGAAGATTCTCGAGTTCGCCGGTGTGGAAGACGTGTACACCAGCTCCTGCGGCAAGACCCGCACACGTGGCAACTTCATCATGGCAACCTTCTACGCGCTGCGCAAGACGTACGGTTTCTTGACACCCGACCTCTGGGCAGAGACAGAGGTGTCACGTGACCCCACTGATGAGCACTCAGAGTTTCTCGCCATGGGTGGCAAGATGATCGCCGCGTAAAGGGATCTCCTGACGACACTTTGGTTTTCGTTATTTCTCATTTATTTTATGTTCTTGATTTGTGAAAAAAAATAAAATAAAAAAAGAAAAATTTTTTTTTATCTTTTCTATAGATCGTTCATCTGAGGTATTCTGTAGTTTTTCTTTTTTATATCTTGTTTTTCGTTGCAAAACGTATTGTTCTTGATTTCTTTTCTCTTTTTTGTTTCTTTCATCTGTTGTTATGACAAGAAAAACAAAGCTAATTTGTAGAAAAGTTCGTAAGTTGTAAATGAACTCCAAGGGTAAGGGTGCCACCACAAAGGTTGACTACAAAGGAACTAGTCGTCCGCGTCCTCCAAGGGACGAAAACCAAAAGCCCCCGTTGAGCGATAACAAGAAAAAAGTGCCTGTAGGACGAAAGACGGCAGAAGTGCAGTCCCAGCGAACACCTGCAGCTAACGGCCCCTTGGTGCAACAGAAGACACAGGCGGTTACGACTACCAGTTGGGTGAAGGGAGGTAGTTCACTTTCTTTTGCTGATATCGTGAGAAAGAAGGCCGAGAATGTGGTTCCTACTCCTCCCGTGGAACACTCTGAAGAACCTGCCACAGTGCACGTGGAAGAAGAAGTTGTTGTAGACGTAACACAAGAGGTTCAAGAAGAAGAACCTATAAATGTTCAACCTCTAAACGGTGAAAATGAAGATGATATACCTTACGATGCCATGCAGCAGGATTCTGCCATTGAGGCCGCTATTCCAGCTCCCCAAGTAAAGGTACTTGAGGATGTTCCTGCTATTAAGTACTACGTACTCGAAATCGATCGAATTATGGAGGAATCTGTATTACTTCCATCGCGTGCCACTACAATTGCTGATGAACACTCAGGTACCTATATTTTCTCTGGTCAGTCTGGTAAGCCCCCTACTCCTCCTGTCGCTCAGGTTCAGCAGCAGTTTTATCGTCCTGAAACGACGACCGTTCGGCCTTTTGCTGGGATGGGTACGATATCTGATATAAACCGAGGTTCTCACTGGAATGCACAACCAGGCCATTCAGTTGATTACTCAAATGTTAATTGGGCTCTGCAAGATCGTAGCCAGAGACCTTTTCATCAGCCCATGCAGTACAATTCCTACCCAGCACCGGTGCAGCAACAAACACAGAGAAATTTTATTCCTCCGCCTGTCAACAGAACACGACAGAATGAAGTGTCAGATGCCTCTCTTCGTGCCTTTCGGGATGCTGGGGCATTCAATCGGCACCCAGGTAATGGAGGAGGTGTTTGGTAAAGTTTATTCCTCCTTCTTTGTGGGGGCGGGCTCTCATAAAACAAAACAAGAAAAAAAAAGAAAGAATTTTAACAAAAAAGAGAGAAAGAGAATGGGATAAATTATTGTTTCCCTTCTGCTGTGATCGTCTTTTTTTTTTTTTTTTTAAATGCCTAATAAAAAAAGAGATTATGAGGATCAAATGATGCTTGACTCTCCTTGAACACTGCCGAAAAGGTGCTTTTTTTTTTGGTGCATTTCAATCTGTACTTGAAGAAGAAAAAAAAAAAAAGCACAAAACCTTCTCTCCACCGCTCAGCCTTTTTTTCTTTTCTTTTTTTTTTCTTTTTCTCTGCCGATCTGCGTGTGCGTGCTTCTGTGTCTCTGTGTTTTAAGGTGGGTGTGTGGGGGGGGGGGGGTGTAAAACGTAGTTCCTTTTTCTTTTGATCTTCCTTTCTTATTTATGTATTTATTGTTTTCATAGAGTTCACTCTCTTTTTTAAGTGAGGGAAGGTAATAGTGAGTGGACCAGGGTAAAATGATGGAGTACATTCCCAATAGTGATGGCCTAATGCGATCAACGCTGCGTGACACCATTAAGCGCATCCGCCGCATTCGGGCTAAGGCTGGCCGTGAAGATGAGAAGGAAGAAGAATCCACCGGTGATCCACTTCGTGATTTGTCTCTTGCATTTATTCGCTGTGTAAATCGTGCTAAAGAAGGTATAAAGGAGCGTAACGAAGGTGTAAAACAGCATGGACATGATCGCATGTCTATTGAACAATCAAATAGTATTCGAAAAGATTTACGAACGATGGAAACACTCTTGGAAGAGATGAAGAAGTTTGTAGATACCTCTGAAACAGCGCTAGCTAAAGAAAATAAAAAGAAAAAACCAAGTAAGAGAAAATTAGGACTTTTAGAAAAACAACGTGATGAACGTGCAGCACAATATAAAGAATGTCTTTCTACATTAGAACTTGTGCGGGAGTTGGATATTCAGTATTTGCCTTCAGAAAAGAAAGAAGTAGACCTCGCGCAGGAGACACAATTGGGACGAAAAGCACAACTTCGTGAACAACTCCTTACGATGAGGCGACCTCGTAAAGGTGAGAATAATCATGTTGATCCCAATGGAGATTTTGAACTTCAGGACCTATCTGTAGGAGGTGGCCGTTTACAGGATCAGGAGGAGACAAAGGAGGCAATGAAGACTATTGCAGCACAGGATGCTAAAATTGATGCTGGTTTAGACAGACTTAAAGCTGGAGTCGGTCGATTGCAAAGTCTCGCGACAGAAATAGGAGCCCAACTTGATATGCAAAATCAGATGCTGGATAAAACAGAGCATAAAATGGACTCACAAATGAAACAGATACGCAATATTAATCGTCGTCTCGGGAAGATGATAAAGGAGACAAAACCAATGAATACCTTTATGAATGTCTGTTGTATAGTGCTCATCATTGCTCTTGTGGGTTTCTTTCTTGTGCAATTCAACGTTATATAACCGAAGAAAAAGTGTGAGAGTGTTACAGTGCGTCTTTTTTTTTTTTGCCTCCCTCCTTCTTTGTATCCCCATATATATATATATATATATATATATTTTCTTTCATTCATTCATTCATTCATTATGTTGTTATTCAGTTCGGTTGGCAGGGTTAAATTTTTTTTTTTAAAAAAAAATTTAATGCCTTTTTTTTTTTATTTGCACAGTGTGCCGAGCTGCTACTTTCTTTTCTTTTTAATGTATGTATCTCTGTCTGTGTATGTGTGAATGTATGTGTGTGTTTCTGTCCTCTCGCTCTCTCTCTCTCGCACACTGTTTATTCTCTTCACATATGCAAACTCATTCTATTTCGTGTTTTTTTTTTTTTTTCGCTGTTGTTGTTCTTCTTGTTTTGGCATGATTTTCTCTGCCCTTTTTCCTATAAGGGTGAAAAAGGAATAAGAGTTTTGGAAAAGAGGAGCTGTTGAAAGAGGAAAGAAAGAAAGAAAAAAAAAAAGGAAAGAAGAGGGGATTTATACTCAGAGAAAAGGAGATATAAACAATGACAAAGGCATCCAAACGACAGCGCGAGGGCGACGAAAAGATTCAGGAGGAAGTAAAAACCACCACTGAAAGTCATGAAGAAGAAACAATGCTAGGAAAAATGCAGCTACAAAGAGCGACAACAGATAAACGAATGACAAACCGACAAAAGTGTCTGGTCCTTGGTTCCCGTAATATTTCGAGTAAAGATCGTCATTTGCTTATAAACATTCGTGACCTTATGCCACATGCACGAGAGCATGCAAAACTTGGTCGAACCCAGAATGTGGGAAACGATCTTGAGGAACTTTGTTCCCTTCACCAGTGCAACAGCACTCTTTTTTTTGAGGCTCATCGACACGACATTAGTTATCTGTGGATTGCGCAAGCTCCTCATGGTCCCAGTGTAAAATTACAGTTAACTAACGTTCATACAGCCGATGAAATTCGTATGGCTGGTAATTGCTTGAAATTCAGTCGACCTTTACTTCACTTTGACAGAGATTTTGAGACTCAGCCACACCTTCGAGTTGTGAAGTCTCTTCTTCAAATGACATTCAATACACCACGTTATCATCCGAAATCTAAACCCTTTATTGATCACATTTTATGTTTTTTTTATCTGGATAATCATATTTGGGTCCGTCACTACCAAATTATTGACAGTGAACCACGGGGTTTGATGGAAATTGGACCTCGTTTCACACTGGAGCCTACTGCTATTTTCAACGGCTGTTGTGGAGGTAATGTGATCTGGAAGAATGTCATGGCGAAGTCACCTACTGAACAACGCCGTGATAGAAAAACGCGACGCCTTGAAAAGACTCAAGTCAATGAAACCATTAAGGCAATGTCGCAGACTCATAAGGCACTGAATCCCGCACCAGAAAGCAATCCATTGGATTTGGTTTTCAAGAACTAATGATTCAATTTAAGTTCAAACGTCGTAGTCTAACACACACTTTTTTTTTTTTTTTTT
>NW_021639845.1:485159-498444 GCF_002087225.1 Trypanosoma theileri
TTTTTTTTTTTTTTTTTTTTTTTTTTTTTTTTTTCGGAGCGCGATCTTTTAATGGGGGTTTTGATTTTCGGGAAATCAAGTTTCCCTTCCCTCCCCGAGGCCTGGGGTTTGTAGGGCCCGGAAACCCCACCCGGCCCGACACCCCACCCCCCCACTTCGCCGCGGGCAGGGGGCGGGTTAAGAAAGAGGGCCATCCGGCACCCCCATTTCGCCAGCCCCAAGGGCGTTCAAGAAGAACGAATGCCCGGGGGAAATAAGGTCGATACTTTTTTTTTTTTTTTTTAACGCGCGATGGGGTTTCCATTCGTGGGGGTGCAAAGCGGGGTTTTTTTTTTTGTTCTTCGGCCCTCGTTTGTTGAAGGGTTTGGGGTTGTTGTTTTTTTCCCTTCGGGGTTGGCGAGGGCCCGGTTTTTTTTTTTCCCCCATCCCCGCCCCCACATCGGGCCAGACGCGGGGTTTTTTTTTTTGTGGGGAGAAACCCCTCTGCCGAACTCCCGAGCAGCGGGTGGGGGAAAGAGGGGCCCCTGGTCCCCCCACCCCCCTCCCCCCGCGCCGGGAGCCCCGTTTTTTTTTTTTTTTTTTTTTTTCTTTTGGGGCTGGGCGGGGGACGCCCTGTTATTTTATTTTTCTTACCGTGGGCGCGGGGGTTGGCGTTTTCCTTCCCCCCGCCCTCCGCGTCTCGTTCCCCCGCCCAGGCTTTTTTTTTTCTTTTTTTTTGCGCGGTATTGGGTCCGGGTGGGGCGCGGGCGGGCCGCCGTGGGTGCTTTTTGGGTTTCCGGCTTCCTGGTTTCCCGCGCCGCTCGTTCGCCCGGGGTGCCCTCGAGCGGGTTTTTTTTTGGAGAGGAATGGGGCCTTGGAATCTTTTTTTTTTTTTTTTCTGGAGTCTTGCCGGTTGAATTAACCGGCAGGCATGTGGGGAGTGTGATTCTTCATATTTCACCTTGTTGTTATCATTTGTACATTTTTCTGAAGTAATTATTTTGAATAGCGTAGAATAATTTCTCGCTGTTCTTCTTTATTTTTTTTTTTTTCTTTTAGCCTTGACCAAAGTCAGTAGGTATATTTATTCTGGATATTTGGTTTTGCAGTCATTCTCTTTGGGATTGGAGTTTTTATGCAGACAAATTTGGTACATTTCGATTCATATTGATATTTTAATTGTTTTTTTTTGTATTGTAGTAATGATTATAATTAAGTTTCTTATTATTATTCTTTATTATTGAGATAAATAGTGATAATATTGTTCTTTATTTATTTTTTTTTTTTTTTTAGAGAATGATGTTTATCACAATGGAGTTTATGGTATTTAAATAAACCAAAGGTAATCAAAATAGTAATATTCTTGAAATCATAAGAGTACAAGGTCGCATTGAAGCTCTGGTTCTTTTTTTTATTTTTATTATCTATATCGGAAATTATTATAATTATTGTAATAATAATAATAATAATAATAATAATAATAATAATAATAATAATTATTATTATTATTATTATTATTATTTCTTGTTCTTTTCGCTCCGTGTGTTTGTGTTTGTGTTTCTTTTATTTTTTCCATTTTTTTATGTAAGGCTCTTATGAGTGGTCTCTTCCCAGCTGAGCAAACTGCGCAAGAAGGAAATGTGACACCACAGCCAAGTGCAAAGATGGTTAAAACTGTTTCTTTCCACCCAAGTGCTAATTGCCAGGTTCCACGAAGTTCATATTCAAAGAATTATTCTAATTTTAGTGAAAGTCTCTGGGATTCTCAAGAGAGTAACTCAGGTTATTTTCACGAAAAAGATGCAGATGTTGATGAAGGCATTCAACAAGGATACTATAAACGTCTATACCGATTTTATGAGCAATATAACCCTCAGAAATTAGATCGTGTAGAAGAGTATCTTGCAGCATACAAAGGTAAAGAGGAACAATTATTTGCGATACTTACCGGGAAATATGGTCCAGAACCAGAAAATAGAGAAGTATACCCTACAAATTCAATTAACGCTAGTGAAAATGCCTCTGTAATGCATTATGTGGGGAAACGGTATAATTTTCCTACTGTTGTAACACCGCAACAAGGAAATACAGATTGTGAAACTCCTTATTGGGGTAATACTACTCTTATTAGTGAACAGGATATTTTGTATTTACTTTCTCATCTTGAAACTAATAATGAGGAACTTCAGAAATGTTATATGGGTTTATTTGCTCAACATCCTATAAATTCATGGAATGGTATGACGTATGTCACACGTGCTGAGGGAGTTGCTCCAAGTGATACACCTTTTCTAGGTCATATATGGGCTGGAAGCCTTGCTAGCAAAAAAGCAATGGTTTATGAAGGAACTTTATATAATAGAGTGGTATTGTACTGTACCGATGAATGTCAACGTCGTGGAGATCACGAACGTTGGAGATTAAATATTTATAGTAGTGACGTAAATTCTCTTCGTCTACTTCGAGTTGTATGGGATCCTGTTGTTTCCCTTGAACCTCTTCCTGTGAGTCGTTCCTCTTTTTCTGTTCATACTTCTTTGGAAGGCGCTTCTTTAATGGGTTCGAGTGCGAGTTGTCCTGGTTTAAGGAGTAATAGTATTGCGGAACCAAAACAACCCGTTATTGCTGTAACCATGGCAAACATTGTAGCATCATTGGAAAGACTTGAAAAAAATATATGTGGTCGTTTGGACGCATTAGACGCAAGAATTTCTTCACTGGAGTCAAGATTAGGTGATACGAATAGCAATGTGTCATCTAATAGTAAAACGTGATTTTTTTTTTTTTTCTGTTTCTTCATACTATATATATATATTATGAGAGCGAGAGAAAAAAAAAAAAATAATAATAATAGCTCTATGTTGCGTTAAAAATTAAGGAACCGATTTAGAAACTATCGGGTTTTTTGTTTTCCTTTTTTCTTTTTAATTGCTTTTATTTATTTACTTCTTTTACCTTTTTTTTTGATTTCCTCTGGATTTCTTTTCGTTTCTCTCTTCTTAATTTTTTTTTTTTTGATTTATTTTGTTAAGAATGAAAGAATTCTAATGCAGGAAGGAGTTCCCAATCGGAAGGTTATAGTTCACCATAAAATGGTGGGGATGCCAATTTTTGACGACCAATTTGTTTGTGACTCCGGTTTAGAACTTTATGCGGTAGTTCAAAAAATTATAAATTCTCATGGTGGAACAACCGGTGAAGGGTTTCGCATGTGGCTTACTCGTGTTGAACCAGGGCTTATTGTTCGAAATTTCCGTCAAACAATTCATGAAGCCTTTTCATTAGAACATGAAGTGCCATTAGGAACATCTGTAATAGGTGAAACTGCTGATTATAATGTAACTGTTTATTATGATTTTGGTTCTCTTGAAACTTCGTGCCCTTTGCTGAAATTACATGTGGGGTGACAATTATCAGGGGAAGCTGTTAAAAAAAAATTTTTTTTTTGCCAATGTACATTTTTATATATCCCTGGAGAAAGGAGATTTTTTATGTTCTTATGTAACGAAATTAGGACTTTATTTATCTCTTTAATTATCTTCTTTTTTTTGTCATACATAAATACGTTCTGTTTTTTTTTTTTTTTAATTTTTTATATGGTTTTCTTTTTTTTTCTGTTTCCTTTTTTCTATTACTCTAATAATTAATAATAATTAATAATAATAAATTTAATAATAGTAATAATAATACCAATAATAACAATAAAAAATTATAGGAATTATTATTATTGTTATTATTATTATTATTATTATTATTATTACCAAACTCTCTTTTAGTCAATGGGAGGGGATGGTCAAGCACTTTCTAACAAGCGAAGAGTTCTTGAAAGTTCAAAGGTATTTGTTACTGCAGACGAGTTGAGAAAAGAAGAAGGAAAAGATTCTGATGCGGTACAATCAATAAAAGAACGGAATGCCCAACGCTGGTCACATTGTACGTTGTCATTGGAGCCGTTTGAAATACCTGTTGTATTTGATCTTTGTGGACGTTTATACTCTAAAAGGATCTTGTTAGATGATATATTGAGAAGAAAACGACATGCAACACCAAAGGAGAAAGACTCAAATAGTGGTGTTTGCATTACTAGGTTGAGTGACGTTTGTGAAATTTCGAACATAGAAGAAGGTGAAAAAGTGGTTATACGGTGTCCTTTAACAGGTTTTGATGCTTCTTATGGACTTCATACATTTGTTGGATTTTGGGGTTGTGGTCATGTTCTTTGTGTCTCTTCTTGTGAGAAATTGATAAAGTCAAATGAGACAAAATTGTTAGATTCTTCTGAAGAACCAGTTGTTATACCATGTCCTTTTTGTGGTGAGGATAGTTTTCCTGTACCTTTGGTACTGGGATCTGAAGATGATGAAGTGGAACAATTCCGACGGCTACGGCCTCTTCAACGCATGTTCACTAAACGAAAACGATCCGAAAAATAATGACGAAAAAAAACATATATATATATATATAAAGATATTTCTCATTTGTGCCGGGGACAGCGAAAAGAGTTTTTTTTTTTTTTTTTAAGAAAGAAAGAGAGAGATATGTGTTATCTACTTATTTTATTTGCTCTTTTTTTTTTTTTTACTTCATTCTTTTTTTTTCATTTATTTTTATTAAAGTCCTACTGAGTAAATAAGAGATGTCACGTACTTGGTGTCCAACATTGACTGATGATACAAAAGTACAATTTCAGGCAATGCATCTCAATGAAAAGGCAGCTAATCCAAGGCTATCTGTGGAATATTATTTAAGGAAAAAAGCAAAAGAGAATGGTGCTGTTGGTTTTGAGTGCGGTGCATCTGCAAAAGAGTTAGGAACAGAAGTAACACGTCGCATTGGTTCTTCTATTCCGAAATTCAGTCCTTATGTTGTGGCTTCTAGGGCTAATATTTCTCAGTGGCAAATACCTGAAACACCTTCCTTAATACCAATTCTTCATGGAAAAATTCCTTTTATTGCAAAAACAGAAGATGAGAATGATATTATGGTGACAGGTGAAATGCCGCTAATTGTACACCACGTTTCCCATATTTGGAAGTCTCATGCGCAACTTGATATTCTCCCCAGTGTACAATTGCCATCAGATCAAACAGTGGAATTTGTTACTCATATAATGCGTACAGAAACCGAACGAAAAAATTACAGTATATCAGAGAGTATGCGAGAAATTATATTGACTTCAGCACCATCTGTTTCAACTTATCTCTCAGATGTATTAAGGGCATTAGTTGCTAATCGTCGCATGATTGGACAACTACGTTATTTGGTCCTTGCTGGAGAGTTTTTAGAAGATATGGATTATTCAGAATTGCAAGAATTCTTTGAAGCAGCTCTCAAACTTCTCGTGTTAGGAGTTCCTTATACTTTTCTTAGTCACGTAGCAGTAAATTTCTTACCTCTGTTAAAAAATTCTATGATAAAAGTTGTAGATCTTGAAGGTAATGATCTAGGGCTTTCAGCTGATGGGAACGATATTATTACTCTACTTACAGAATATCTAAAGGAAAACAAATTTCTTCTTGAGCTTAATCTCAGTTACAACAACATTGGTACAGAAGGTGCACGTCTACTACTAGAAGCTCTTAGTGCATCTGATACAAAAATTACTCCACAAGATCTCCAGACTGGGGAAGATGCTGAGAACGAAGAATATGCTGAGGAAACCCGTTTAGAAGATATTGCTTTCTTTCTTCCAGATACAGATGAAGAAGAAGAGGAAGAAGAAGAGGAGGAAGAGGAGGTGGAAGAAGAAGAAGAAGAAGAAGGTGATAATGGTGAAGGTGACAGTGATAAGAAAAGAAATACTAACGCCAAGAGGAGGGCGGGAGATATACCACATGGTAATCATAATGGTAATGATGATGATGATGATGACGAGGAAGAAGAAGGTGAGGAAGAAGATGAGGAGCAGAAACTGCAAGAGGGTGATGATGATAACGACGAGGGAGATGGAGAAGAAGAAAATGAGGAAGAAGAAAAAGAAGAAGAAGAAGAAGAAGAAGAAGAGGGAGAAGAACGAAAACGTCTTCCACCTCATCTCATTGAGAAATTTCGTCGACTTTTTCGAAGATTGCATCGTGAGGAAAAAAAAGCACGTGTTTTGTGTATTCAGACATATTTAGACGATGCTGATGTACTTGTAAAAGAGCATAGTGCCATAAAGGCAAGGCAGGCTGAAGAGAAACGTCTGAAGATAGAAAACTATTGTCAACGACGGAGCGGATGGTCTCATTTACAAGTATTACGATTACGAGGTAATCCTATAGGTAATGAAGGGGCAACAAGTGCTGCTGATGTGCTTCGCCACGAGATAGTATTAGACGAAGAAGAAATACAACGTATTCAAAATGAACTCATTGATAAGGCGGATAATTTGTTCAACGTACTCTTATCAGAGAGGAAGAAGACTGCGATGGAAGAAGTTTCTGAACGAAAGGGATTATTTTTAGATTATCATACCTCTAGAAAATTACTTAATGAGAGTCTTAGTGTGGAATTGAGTAACGAAAAAAGTTCTGTTATCAAGAAGAAAAAAGCTTCACATTCAAGAAAAAATGATGTTGAAGAAGATGATTCTGATGAAAAGAATGGAGAAAATGAGAATAATAGTGATGATGATGATAGTAATATCAAAGGAGCACCAGTTGTTATCACAGATACAATACCGGATGATGACTTTATAAATATTGCTGACGAGATAGCCGAAGAAGAATCCGCGTTATTGGAGGAAGCCAGAGGTAACTGGGATATGCCCTTTCCTCCAACTAAGCAAGGATTAAAATCTCTTCGTTTGCTTGATCTATGCAGTTGCCACATTGGAAGTCAAGGGGCAAAGTGTATTGGTGAAAAACTTCGTGAGAATAAATCATTAGAAGTTCTCTTATTGCGACACAACACTTTTGCTAGAAAACGTGTTGCACTTCGTTCTGATAAAGAGAGTACAGAAGAAGAAACAGTTTCAGTAAAACGTGTGGATGTGCCGCATTATGTATCACCTGGTTGTATTTCCCTCTTTGCTGCGCTAGAATCAAATACAACGCTTACAGTACTGGATCTCGCCTATAATAGTCTGTATCCGGAAAGTATTCGTTGTCTAGCAAAGTCTCTTGAAACTAACAAGACACTTACTACTCTCTCTCTTGAAGGAAACCTTATGGGATTTAATGAATCACCATATGAAATGGATCCAGCAATCTTAAAAGCCACTGGATACCCAGTAGATGTTAGTATATTTTCAAGACCTTCATGTTTTCTTACCCTATTACAGGCAGTTTTCAAGAGCAATATTACAACACTGTTGTTAGGACATAATGATCTTTATAATTGTTGGTCTAGTGATGAAGCTGAATGGTTAACAAAAGTATCTTGTCGCTTACATGTACTACACTTAAATGGTAATTCTTTAACATTAGAACACATTATGGAATGGGTTGATGCATCTAAAGATATTGAGAGTTTCACTTTAAAAGAATTACAATTGTCACGTAATGACCTAAGTGATGAAAACGGTGGTGTCGCTTTGGCTCGTCTTTTAAATTTGTGTAAAAATACTTTGGAGAATTTGATTCTTGACGAGACACAACTTGGACTATCTGGGGCAACTGCGGCATTTGCATCCTTTATACCCTCTACACTTCAATCGTTGAGTATTAGAAACGCTGGATTGACTCTTGCATCCGCTATTCCTCGTCCTGTATTAGCACCCCTTCACAGGCTTCTCCTATCTGATAACCCTTTCAGCAAAACAGAGTTACTCGACCTGATGGATATACTTCGTGACACCGCATCATCATTGACGCACTTATCAATATGGAGTCGCGAAGTGGATATGGAACTGCAGCTTCCAATTCTTCAAGAAATTATTCGTCAAATGCCACAGTTATTATTCGCCGATTTTGGTATAATATCACGCTTTGATGATGCCGTGGATGCGGAAGATTCACTTGGCCAAATAGAATGCCTTCTAGTAGAGCGACGTCTGGCGCGTCTCCTTGAGAGAGCAGAGGCGTACGCATCATAAAGTGGAGGCGCTATCATGTACACTTAACAAAAAGAAAGAAAAAAAAAAGAAAAAAAAAATAACATACCGCCTTTCTCCCTCATACGATGTATAGTGGCGAGTTTGTAGCTTTGCTCCCGAAAGGGAGAAGAAAAACAAAAAAAAAAAAAAAACCAAAAAAAAAAAAAAGGCAGTCTTTTGGTAAAAAGAAAATATGTAGACTTTCTGGTGTTCTGGTGTCATTGCAGTTAAGGTTTGACTGGATAAAATTTGAGTTTTTCTTTTTCTTTTTTTTAAATCTTATCCCTTTAACACATTGTAATAACTTAATTATAAACACCGTCACATCTAGCAAATAGCGTAAATCAAATAAAAGAAATTATAAAAAAAAAAAAAGAAAGCAATAAAACGCATTATTTTATTAAATATTATCATCTATAATGGATTGCAATTACGATTGTGTGATACTACACAATGGTGTACGAATGCCGCAACTTGGCCTTGGAGTATGGCGGGCTGAGGATGGAGAGGAGACCTCCCGTGCGGTTCGGTGGGCTATTGAGGCTGGTTACCGTCACATTGACACTGCTTCCTTCTACAAGAATGAGGGAGGCGTGGGCCAGGGAATCCGGGACTCTGGTATCCCGCGTGAAAAAGTATGGATTACGACTAAGCTGTGGAATGCAGATCATGGCTATGACAAGGCACTTGCTGCTTTTGATCGTAGCTGTAAGTTACTGGGTGTGAATTACATTGATCTCTACTTGATCCATTGGCCAGGGAAAAGCAAATATGTGGAAACATGGAAAGCACTAGAAAAACTCTACGAAGATAAAAAAGTTCGAGCTATAGGTGTCTCGAATTTTGAGCCACATCATCTCACTGAAATTCTCAAAAATTGCAAAATTCGACCAATGGTAAACCAGGTAGAGCTACATCCTTTAATGCAACAGCATGTAGTACGGAACTTTTGCAAGCAACAAGGTATAATCGTCACTGCTTGGTCTCCACTTGGGAAAGGGGGACGAACTGGAATGCTTGATAATCCTGTATTATGTGAAATTGCCAAGAAACACAATAAGAGCTCAGCACAGGTTGTTATCCGTTGGGACATTCAAATGGGAATTGTAACAATTCCAAAGTCAACAAATCAAAATCGTATTCGAGAAAATTTTAATGTGTGGGACTTTAAACTCACTGAAGAAGAAATGCAGCAGATTGCTAAACTGAATGAAAATAAGCGTATCGGTGGCCACCCTGATGAATTCTTCCCAGATGGGGAATAATAACAAAAATAACAAAAGTAACATTATATATATATATTCCTGGATGTCGTGGTGGAATGAAGACGTTTCTATTTTTTTTTTTTTTTTTAATTCAGCTGTATCTTGTATTTATTTATTCTCTAATCTTTTATGGTTTCGAGAATATTTTTTTCTTTCATATTTTCAAGTAGCATGTGTCTTGCTGTGATTCTTTTTTTTTTTTGTATTTCTGATAAAAGATGAGGCGTATTCACGTGATTTCTTGTGGTATTATGGGCCTTTTGGCGCTTTTCTTTTTAGTCCAATGTATGGATGCTTTCGTCTCTACCGATATTCTGACAAATGATGATGAATTGCAACGTCGCTCACATGCACGTTTGCCTCTTACCAAAGACTATTCGCTTTCTGCAAATTCTTCAGAATCGAGATGCACACGGTTTCTGTACAATGAGTCTACTGGAGCGATAGCAGGTAATGGTCGCGCCATACTGGCATTGCTCCTCACAAGTATGCAATATCATGGTGTAAATAGGTTAAAAGAGACATTACCTACTTGGATGGGAAACTACTTGATGGCACAGGGGAATGTTGATTTTGTACTTTTCTATGCCTATCCTGTAGTAACAGCTAAACAATTGGTCGAGACTTTTGGATTAGTTAAGGCTCAATTGGAACAACTTAATTCTTTTTATAAAGAATATCGTGATCTGCGCACTGATGTTGAAGCAGATATTACACTAACTGCGGAGGAGTGGGATTCACTGGGCGATGGATACTATTATTTGCCAACGACGAAACCTATTTTTGTATTTCGTATTGTACCTGTAAACTTAACTTTTCCTCTTTATATACAAAAAAATTGGTCGTTGCTAGAGGATCCCACATGGCTACGATGTGGATGTCCTCCATTTTGTCCTCTGCACCGATCACCACCTGATTATATTCAAGGTACGAGATGGTATTCTCATGGTATTTTCGATCAACCAATAGTGCAACGTTATAGTTTTTGGGTTAAGTTGGATGTAGATGTAGCTTTTTTTAGAAGTTTGGATAATAATCTTGTACATCTACTTTTGTCAAAGGGTCGTTTGCTTGGACATACGGGTTATACATACAATGGGCGTGGTTGTAGTGACGAACTACAAGATGCTATAAATAAATTTTTGACAAAACACAATATGCAAGGTGTAAGTGCAGGAAAAGATTGGTGGTTATCAGATGATCGAACATACTACACTAATTTTGTAGTGGGTTCTGTAAATTTTTTTCTGCATCCGCAAGTGCGAAGTTTAACAGCGTACCTTAACGAGTACTATAACGGTTTTTTTAAACACCGATGGACCGACCAGAGTCTTTTGCATAAGGTTATGGGCGTTTTCTGTGGACCTGAGGAGTCTGACTTTGCTCTTAATTGGGATAATCTGCGGTGCACCAAAAAACGGACAACCCCAGACGCCGTTTTCTATCACAGTAAACGGAAGAAGAAGATTCGTCCGGGTCGTCCTTGTCGAAACTAGTTATTTTTGCTGACAAGTGGGAATGAGGGAAATGGCAAAAAAGAAAAAAGAATTAGACACGAGCAAATGAACAAACAGAGCAAGGAGACAAAAAGAAAAAAAAAAAATTGGCAGACTGTAAAAAAGTATTTTTTTTTTTTTTTCATCTTCACTTTTCTTTTTTGATTTTTTTTTCTTTATATCAGCTGTTTTCTTATCCCAATCTACTTCAATTATTACCTTTTCTTTTTTGTTTTGTGTTTTATGCTTCTATTCCGTCAGCTGCTAGTATTGCACAAGAATGGCTGACGCCCCAATCGCTCCTGCTGGTGAACAGCGTGGCTTCGGCCGTGGTCGTGGAGGCCGCGGTGGCCGTGGCGGTCGTGGAGGCCGCGGTGGCGCTAACGAGGAAAAGGACTGGGTTCCATGCACAAAGCTGGGTCGCCTGGTGAAGGAGCAGAAGATCACCTCCCTTGAGGAGATCTTTCTCTTCTCGATGCCCATCAAGGAGCACCAGATTGTGGACCAGCTGATCAAGGAGAGTGATCTTCGTGATGAGATGATGCTCATCTTCCCCGTCCAGAAGGCCACATCGGCTGGTCAGCGCACACGCTTCAAGGCGTTCAACGTGGTCGGTGATGGCAACGGACACATTGGTGTCGGCGCTCGTGTCGGCAAGGAGGTGTCACTCGCCATTCGTGCTTCCATGATCGCAGCGAAGCTGAACATCGTCCCCGTGCGCCGTGGTTACTGGGGTAACAAGATTGGTGAGCCACACACGATCCCAATGAAGGTGACCGGTAAGTGCGGTTCTGTCGCCGTCCGTCTCGTCCCTGCGCCACGTGGTACTGGCATTGTTGCGGCACCCGTCCCAAAGAAGATTCTCGAGTTCGCCGGTGTGGAAGACGTGTACACCAGCTCCTGCGGCAAGACCCGCACACGTGGCAACTTCATCATGGCAACCTTCTACGCGCTGCGCAAGACGTACGGTTTCTTGACACCCGACCTCTGGGCAGAGACAGAGGTGTCACGTGACCCCACTGATGAGCACTCAGAGTTTCTCGCCATGGGTGGCAAGATGATCGCCGCGTAATATGGTAGACCGTTTTTTGTAATGGGTTGATGCCAATACTAGCTGCATTTTTATTTATTTATTTATTTTTGTTTTTATGAATTTCTTCGTAAAATCAAGGGAAAGCATGTTTGTTTTTCTTTTTTTCTTTTTGTTATATATATATATATTTTATTAATTGTGTGTTTCGAAAGATTTTTTTTTGCTGTTATATGGCTCACTTGTCTAATTTGGTTTTCTTTTTTTTTTCACTTTCTTTTGTTCTATTTTAGTTGGTATTGTCTTTTCATATGCGGCGGGTTACTTTTTTCTCGTTGAACCGTGGGTCCGTTCGCCATCTCTCTTTTACGGTTAGCGCTGGTGTTGAAGAAGGGAAGGCGACAGAGGCGGTTAAAAAAACTGCTTTTGTAGGTAACATGACACTTCCCGCAGTGGATCTGGCATATCGTATTGTCTGTCCGTCCCTCAAATTTCCTGCTACAAGCACCGGAAAAAAGGTGACGGGTTATCGTGACCCATGTGTTTTCTGGCGAGAGTACTACTCCTTTGATCGTAGTATGCCTTATTATCATCACCTCCCGACAAACGTGATAACGTTTGAGGTTCCAAACGGTTTTCTGACGCGTTTTCCGTTATTTTATCGCCGTCGTGGATTTTTTGTAAATTCGGAAAACCGTGTTTTCAGTAAATCTACGACAGAGAATCGTGGGAGTTCTGGAGAAAACTCTTCAGGAGGAGCCGAGGGAAATAATTCATCTATGCCACCTAGTGGGGACGGCAAACCTTCTTCTTCTTCTGGTACGTCACTTACACTAAAACAGAAACTTGCAGCCTATGGCGGGGGTGGACTATTATTATATCTTATTGTACACAATGTGCTATTGGCCTGTATCTTCTTTTCACTATACTTCCTTCACATTGACTTGGTTGGAATTGCGCGTTCATATGGGTTTAGTATCAGGAGTGATAAGGTGACATCTGATACTCTTGATGATGCTAATATTACATCTACTGAAAAGAAGTATCCATCGTTTTGGGCTACCCTGGGAATTTCAATTGTGTTGAATAAACTATTAGTCCCAATAGAGTTAGCAGTTACACTTATGATGGCACCTGTTCTCGTTCCCCGTCTGCAACCGTTTGCATCAAGGGTTATTCCACGCATTAAATCTATGATAAATAGTCGTAAGGCAGAATAAAAAGTTGGATGAGATAAAAGTGAGAATATCATTGGTCTTTTCTTTTGGTATATTATACTCTTTAACCGCTTCGTAATGTGGAAGAGGATAATTTATTTAAAGTGCTTCTGCAGTATTTGTATATTTTCCTACTTCTCTGCCATGTGAGCGGGTTTGTGCGTGTGTATGTGTGCCTTAACTAGGTTTGTAGAGTGTATGCTGTGACTACTAGTCGGCTGGTGTGGATGTGTGTATATATGTTTTCTAGTTGTTCTTGCTTTGGTGTTTTTTTTTTTTTT